>NC_092038.1:62828866-62995189 GCF_003086295.3 Arachis hypogaea | reverse complement strand
ACACTATGAAGATCATGATGAACATCAAGAACATAATTTTGAAAAATTTTGATGCAAAGAAAACATGCAGACACCAAACTTAGAAATCTTAATGCATGAAAATTATGAATGCAAAAATGCACATGAAAAACAACAAAGACACAAAACAAGAAATCATCAAGATCAACAAGAGGACTTGTCAAGAACAACTTGAAGATCATGAAGAACACTATGAATGCATGAATTTCGAAACAATGCAAGAAAAATTTTAAAAGCATGCAATTGACACCAAACTTAAAAATTAACACAAGACTCAAACAAGAAACACAAAATATTTGATTTTTATGATTTTCTAATTTTTTTGTATTTTATTGATTTTTTCGAAAACATTTTTGGAAAAACGAAAAATAAAAGAAAATTTTGAAAAAGATTTTTGAAAAGAAAATTACCTAATCTGAGCAACAAGATGAACTGTCAGTTTGTCCATACTCGAACAATCCCCGGCAACGGCGCCAAAAACTTGGTGGACGAAATTGTGATCACTTGTTATGTATTTATAAAAGATGTATACTCTGAGGGCATTGTTTATTTTCTTCACAATCTCGTTCAACTAACCAGCAAGTGTACTGGATCGTCCAAGTAATAACCTTACGTAAGGGTCGAATCCACAGAGATTGTTGGTATGAAGCAAACTATTGGTCACCTTGTAAATCTCAGTCAGGCAGAAAAAAGAGGAATTGTAATTATAATAATTAAAAGGAATAATAAAAGGGATAGAACACTTATGCAGATTCATTGGTGGGAATTTCAGATAAGCGGATGGAGATGCTGTAGAGCCCAAGGACGCCTGCTCTCCTACTCCTTCTACTCAATCCTTCTTACTCCTTTCCATGGCAAGCTTTGTATAGGGGTTCACCATCAACTGTGGCTACTTTCATTCCTCACGGGGAAATAACCTGTGCAGCTGTCACTCGCACAGCTAACCAGTCTGGAGGCATCACCCATGGCTGATGGCTACATCCCATCCTCGCAGTGAAAACTATGCTACGCACTCTGTCACAGTACGGCTAATCACGGTTGGTTCCCGCTCCTACTGGAATAGAATCCCTCTTTTGCGTCTGTCACCAACGCCCAGCAGGTTAAAGTTTGAAGCACGTCACGGTCATTCATTACCGGAATCCTACTCGGAACACCACAGACAAGGTTGGACTTTCCGGATTCCCAGGATCCTACTCGGAATACCACAGACAAGGTGAGACTTTCCGGACCCTCATAAATGCCGCCAACTATCTAACTTATACACGAAGATTCTGTTGGGGAATCTAAGAGATACGCATTCAAGCTCTGTTGCATGTAGAACGGACATGGTTGTCAATCACGCGCGTTCATAATTGAGAATGATAATGAGGGTAATCTGACTCATCACATTCATCATGTTCTTGGGTACGAATGAATATCTTGGAATAAGAATAAGAGAGAATTGAATAAAAGAAGATAGAATTTCATTAATACTTGAGGTACAGCAGAGCTCCACACCCTTAATCTATGGTGTGCAGAAACTCCACGTTGAAAATACATAAGCAAAGAGTTCAGGCATGGCCGAATGGCCAGCCCTCTCTAACGTGATCACAGGATCAAAATACAATCCAGGATGTCTAATACAATAGATAAATGTCCTATATATACTAGACTAGCTACTAGGGTTTACATGAGTAAGTAATTGATGCATAAATCCACTTCCGGGCCCACTTGGTGTGTGCTTGGGCTGAGCTTGATGAATTCACGTGCTAAGGCATATCTTGGCGTTGAACTCTGAGTTATGACGTGTTTTGGGCGTTCAAACTCCGGATCATGACATTTTTCTGGCGTTTAACTCCAGACAGCAGCATGAACTTGGCGTTCAACGCCAAGTTACGTCGTCATTCTTCGAATAAAGTATGGACTATTATATATTGCTGGAAAGCCCTGGATGTCTACTTTCCAACGCCGTTGAGAGCGCGCCAATTGGAGTTCTGTAGCTCCAGAAAATCCATTTCGAGTGCAGAATTACCAACAGACTCCTTGCACCCCAATGCCAAAAACAGTAAATACCTAAAAAAAAAAAAAACTCATAGTAAAGAGAAGTGAATTAATAAAAAAAAAAACACTTAAAGACAAAACTAAAAAATGACAATGAAATAAAAATATGTCATCATTAAGGAACACCTAAATCAAGTTGAAAGAACAGATTCCTAAGGAAGAACATCAAGAAAAACATGTTTGCATGGTTTTCTGAAACCGAATTGAAGAGGAAGGAGGCAGCCATATACTTATTTCCAGCATTGATTGTTATATGGTTATTAGAGGAGAACAGAGGATCATTTTGGTGAAATCAGAATTTTGATTTGAGTTTTAGTTCAGAAGAAATCAAGCTTGAAATTAGTGTTCATGAAGTTTTCTTTTTCTCTCTGTTATTTCGGCAAATGAAGAATGAGACAGCCTGGAGTGTTTGGGTGTGGGTGGTTTGATTGTGGCTTGAAGGTGGATAAAATAATAAAAAATATCTCAGGTATAACTACTAAAATAGTATACGAACAACGTAAAACATCTCTAAAAAATTCTTTTCTGAGCTACTAGCATAAAGACACTAGTAACATATTTAATATGAGAATAGATCATGTATGATGAGGCTTAGCATTGCTAAAGTCATCATAGAGTACTGGTGCTAAGCTGCACCAATAAACTGTGAACCTGGTTAAACCGATTTCCTATTTTTTAAGTAAAACAGACCAGGTAACCTTATAATATCGTTAAAGAATCTTCTAATGCTAATATAATAATAATATTATATCATTATCTCTCTTCTCTCATGAATTGAGTCCGGTTCATCAAACTGAGACTATTTACAAAATAGAATCAAACTCCTAACGATATGGTTAAAAACTAGGTTCTTCGTGATTGCGTTATCGAGCTTATCTCAAAGAGTTCTAGCTTAAAGATGACATAATGACAATGAGGATTGAGATGCTGATAATACAGAAGAGATGTGTTCCCTTTACTGATCTTCCGGAGAAATCCGTGCTTCAGAAAAGATCTCGTGTACTCAAAAAACTGGGTTGTTACATTCTACCCTCCTAAAAAAAAGTTTTGCCCTCAAAATTTCAGCCACGTGCAAGAAATCCATCTTTAGGCGGTCTATTTCCTTCAAGCCATCTTGATGAAGAGATCGGTTCGTTCCTCATAGCATCCAAATCTCACATAGCCATAGCCATGAAGATCATAACAGCTATGAAGATTGTTGTGCCTCGCATCAATTTGTCGTTCGGAGTTCGATTAAACCATGCCTATTCATAGTCATGAGGTTTTATCTGCACCAAACAATCAACATTAAGGTGATCAGTCTATATCTCATGTTAGCATGAACATTCCCAAAATGAGTGCTCATAGACATTCATGCCAATGTATCTTAAAGATACCCTAACGACATAAGACACACAAGCAGAGTATGCAATGAAGCATAGTCAGTCCACTCCCAGGCTCTACTGGAATGAACTGCTCTGATACCAAATTGTAACAACAATTCTGGTACGTCATGATCATACTAGAACTGAGCGCTACCAACTTGTCTTCCTAATTATTATCTATTATTTATTATATGAGCTTGATTCATTGTTAAAGGTAATTAGTTGCGAGGTACTTTTTTTTAAATGTTTGGATTAATAAACAGAATCATTCATAAGCAATTCACAAATAATAATAGATAAAACAGTTATAAACAATCACACATAAATACATCTCAAGCAGTTGATAACATTCCGTGATCCAGCCTTTATTAGAATATAGACTTTTAGTTAGAACACCCCTAGATATACCTAGATAATAACTATATACATATATATACATACAACATTCTAGGCCCTGACCTATTCAAGAAGTCCCTAAGCTGGCACCCAGGCTAGCCTAGACTCTATACTCACCTAGTCCCTCTAAACTACTAAAGCGAGGGAAAGTATGTTCTAGGTCTTCAAAACCCAAGTCAGGTGGAACGTCATCAAAAGGTGGAACATCATCTTCTACTCCTCTGCACGATCAGACATTGCTATATAACATCACTCCAGTACCTCATCAAGTAGCCACATAACAAGAGTCTCGTACATAGGATTTAGGTTAAAGTTCGCGTACAAACGGGGTGCAGACGTTGGCTAGTCTCACCGTATATACATATGAACAGAGAACGGGATTCACCCTAGACTCAGAAGACTACCTAGAGCAGAATCCACTTTATGAACGGTCATCAGCAAATTACGGAAGGGTACTCATGCTTCCATCTGAAGGGGGAAGGGAGAGAGAAGGGGTGAGAACTTGGGAGTTCTTAATAGGGTTGGGGTTATTAGTTAAGTTCATTAATTCTGTGTTGTTTCGCAGACGAATAGCAAAATACAGTGAAATAGTAAATAGAAGATGCAGATAAATAGAGAAATTAGAGAAAACAGAAAGCAGAACACAAACAAAAGAATACAAGAAAATAAAACACAGACACAGATTATAGAATACAAACAAGAAAGCATACACTCATACAACAATCATAACAGAGAAAATGTACAACCAAGTATGATGCATGTCTAGCCTGGTGCAGGTAATGAGCCCGTCTGTCGGTTACATACCAGCTCCCGACGTTACCCAACAACCTCTGTCTGGATAAGGCTTTCCTGTTGGCAATATCCACTGCAAGCAACCTTGTCTTGCAGGGTATCCACTGCAAGCAACCTTTGTCTTGCAAGGCGGCACTTATTAGCCGATATACGCCCAACACACTCACTGTAAGCAACCTTTGTCTTACAGGAGCACAACACACTCACTGCAAGCAACCTCTGTCTTACAGGAGCAACAACACACTCACTGTAAGCAACCCTTGTCTTACAGGAGCACACTAATCTCGATACCTCTATAAGAAACCTCTGTCTTACAGCAAAGCATTATAGCAAGGTATCCCAGGAAAGCGTTCTCAGTGGTCGTACCACCATCTATCTGACTGCCTCTCTGTAGTAGATTCTTACATAATCATTCTCGTTATCATCATTCATTAACATTCTCATTATTCATAATCACTTTCACATTCTTATGCATTACCTCTTTCTTTCTCTGTTCAATCATGCTATACAAGCTCTACAGCTTTTACTTTTACAACATCTTAACTCAAACCATTTCTCTTTATCACATTACTCTTTTCTCTGTATCCCTTTATTCTACTCTATTTACTCTTTTCTCTGTATCTCTTTACTTTTCATTGGTTACTCTATTCTCTGTGTTTCTCTACTCTGCTCTGATTTCTCTGCTTAATGTGTGTATTTAAAGCTTATGTAAATTTCGGTATGAATAGTTAGCCTGTCCCAAGTATAGGTTCATTAAGTCTATACTGAAACAGTTTAACTTTTCATATTATACCTAACCCAAGTCGGAACTCAAGAACTAACTATGTTGCCCTAGTTCGTTCACTAATCTCTGTCTGTTTTTCTGTCATTAAAACTTTAGAGACTTTTCTTTGGTTTTTATCTTTTCTTTAACTTTTTATCTTTCTTTTGTCTTTGCCTCATTAATATGTTATTAACACTCCCTAAGTGTTTTATGAAGGTAATTACGAGATTTTGCGCTTAAAGTTGTCTTTCTAAAGCTTTTACAAAAAACTGCCTTTTCCGTATTATTTTATTATTTTTATTAAAATATTATTTTTAATTAAATATTATTATTTAATATTTTATTATTATTTATTATTTTATCATTAAATTTTCGAAAATTACCTCACTTTAACTTTTAACCTTTAAAATTTACTTTTTACCACCGTAACTTTTAATATTTCTACTTTAATCACCCTAACTTTCAGAAATTACCAAATAACCCCTCAAACACCAAAATAATTAAGACCTTGCCCTTTTTAAGATCTAAAAGGTGTTCTTCAATGTTCTTTATCACACTCAAAGTGTTCTTCATGTTCTTCGTAAATTCTTCAGATTCTTTCTCTATTTTTACCCGTTTTTCAGTCTTTTTAGCAACCGATTTTTACCATAATTCATAATAAATTCCCAGCCACTAAAACCCCATATTTTTCACATGATTTTAACTCAAATTGAACCCCAATTTAAGCTCTAGGGTTCGGTTTTCCAGCAGTCCTCATGAACAACATTCATAGCTTGAATATCATCAAATTTCATCAAAATTTCAACAAACTTTCACCAAGAATAACTCATATAAGCAATCAATTTCAAGCATAACCAAACCATATCATAATCACACATATCAAACACAATCAATCAAGATTAAATTCTTCACACCCTACTTGGTTTTGTTGCTCGTAATTCGGTTAAACTTTCAGGTGGTCCTTAAGCACTTTTTCCTCCTAAATCACATCAAGAACAACTTTAAATCCAAAACCCTCAACTAACCAAATCACACACAGAATGTTAGGAAGTGATATCTCACCTTAGACTTGCTGGAAATTAACGTTTCTTGGCCTTCAAGGCAAGTTAAGCATGATTCCTAAGGAAGAACATCAAGAAAACACATGTTTTGCATGGTTTTCCTTGAAAACCGAATTGAAGAGTAAGGGAGACAACCATATCACCTTATTTCCATCCTTGATATGTTATATGATTAAGTAGAGGAAGAATAGAGGATCATTTTGGTGAAATCGGAATTTTAATTTGAGTTTTAGTTCAGAAGAAATCAAGCTTTGAAGATTAAGTGTTCATGAAAGTTTCTCTCTTTTCTCTCTTGTTATTTTTGGCCAAAATGAAGAAATGAGAGAGCCTTGGAGTGTCTTGGGGGTGTAGGGTGAGTTTTGATTAGTTGGCTTGAAGGTGGATTAAAATAATATTAAAATATCTCAGGTGTATAACTAGTAAAACTAGGTGTATCGAAACACACGTAAAAACATCTCTAAAAATTCTTTTCTGAGCTACTAGCATAAAAGACACTAGTAACATATTTAATATGAGAATTGATCATGTATGATGAGGCCTTAGCATTGCTAAAGTCATCATAGAGTACTGGTGCTAAGCTGCACCAATAAACTGTGAACCCGGTTAAACCGATTTCCTATTTTTAAGTAAAACAGACCAGGTAACCTTATAATATCATTCAAGCATCTTATAATGCTAATATAATAATAATATTATATCATTATCTCTCTTCTCTCATGAATCGAGTCCGGTTCATCAAACTGAGACTATTTACGAAAAACAGAATCAAAACTCCTAACCGATATGGTTCAAAAACTAGGTTCTTCGTGATTGTGTTATCGAGCTTATCTCAAAAGAGGTTCTAGCTTAAAGATGACATAATGATAATGAGGATTGAGATGATTGATGATACAGAAGAGGTGTTCCCTTTACTGATCTTCTAGAGAAATCCGTGCCTTCAGAAAAGATCTCGCGTACTCGAAAACCGGGTTGTTACACTTGTCCCCAAGCAACTGAAAATAGAATAGAATAAAAAGAAGAGAATATACAATGAATCTCATAATATCTATGAAACTTAGTCCCAATTAGATGAGCGGGGCTAGTAGCTTTTTGCTTCTGAACAGTTTTGACATCTCACTTTATCCTTTAAAATTCAGAATGATTGGCATCTATAGGAACTTAGAATTTTTGATAGTGTTATTGATTCTCTTAGTTCAGTATGTTTATTCTTGAAACAGCTACTTTATGAGTCTTGGCCTTGACCCTAAGCACTTTGTTTTCCAATATTACCACCGGATACATAAATGCCACAGACACATAACTGGGTGAACTTTTTCAGATTGTGACTCAGCTTTGCTAAAGTCCCTAGTTAGAGGTGTCCAGAGTTCTTAAGCACACTCTTTCTGCTTTGGATCACGACTTTATCCACTCAGTCTCAAGCTTTTCACTTGGACCTTCATGACACAAGCACATGGTTAAGGACAGCTTGGTTTAGCCGCTTAGGCCAGGATTTTATTCCTTTGGGCCCCCTATCAATTAATGCTCAAAGCCTTGGATCCTTTTTACCCTTGCCTTTTGGTTTAAAGGGCTATTGGCTTTTTCTGCTTGCTTTTTCTTTTTTTTCTTTTTCTTTTCGCCATTTTTTTCCCTACCTTTTTTTCACTGCTTTTTCCTACTTTAAGAATTAATTTCATGATTTTTCAGATTATCAACAAAATTTCTCTTTGTTCATCATTCTTTTAAGAGCAAACAATTTTAACATTCATAAACTTCACTATAAAAAATATGCACTGTTCAAGCATTCATTCAGAAAAATAAAAAGTATTGCCACCACATCAAAATAATTAAACTAATTTCAAGATAAAATTTGAAATCCAAGTATTTCTTGTTCTTTTGTAATTTGGCACATTTTAAGAAAGGTGAAGAATTTATGGAATTATTCATAGCTTTAAGACATAGACACTAGACACTAATGATCAAGTAATGAAGACACAAACATAGATAATACATAAAGCATAAAAATCAAAAAATAGAAAAATAAGAACAAGGAAATTAAAGAACGGGTCCATCTTAGTGATGGCGGCTAGTTCTTCCTCTTGAAGATCCAATGGAACGCGTGAGCTACTCTATGTCTCTTCCTTGCCTTTGTTGTTCTTCCCTCATGGCTATTTGATCCTCTCTAATTTCATGGAGAATAATGGAGTGCTCTTGGTGCTCCATCCTTAGTTGCTCCATATTGGAACTCAAATCTCTCAAAGAGGTGTTGAGTTGCTCCCAATAATTGTATGGAGGAAAATGCATCCCTTGAGGCTTCTCAGGAATTTCTTGATGAGGGACTTCCTCATGCTCTTGTTGAGGTCCATGAGTGGGCTCTCTTATTTGCTCCATCCTCTTTTTAGTGATGGGCTTGTCCTCATCAATGAGGATGTCTTCCTCTATGACAATTCCAGCTAAATTGCATAGGTGACAGATGAGATGAGGGAAGGCTAACCTTACTTAAATGGAGGTTTTGTCAACCACTTTGTTGAGTTCTAGAGATATGACCTCATGAACTTCTACTTTCTCTCCAATCATGATGCTATGGATCATGATAGCCTGATCTACAGTCACTTCGGATCAGTTTCTAGTAAGAATGATGGAGCGTTGGATGAATTCCAACCATCCTCTAGCCACGGGTTTAAGGTCATGCCTTCTCAATTGACCCGGCTTGCCTTTGGAGTCTCTTTTCCACTGAGCTCCTTCCACACATATGTCCATGAGGACTTGGTCCAACCTTTGATCAAAGTTGACCCTTCTAGTGTAGGGGCGTACATCTCCTTGCATCATAGGCAAGTTGAATGCCAACCTTACATTTTTCAGACTGAAATCTAAGTATTTCCCCCGAACCATTGCGAGCCAATTCTTTGGGTTCGGGTTCACACTTTGATCATGGTTCTTGATGATCCATGCGTTAGCATAGAACTCTTGAAGCATTAAGGTTCTGACTTGTTGAATGGGGTTGGTGAGAACTTCCCAACCTCTTCTTCGGATCTCATGTCAGATCTCCGGATACTCATTCTTCTTGAGCATGAAAGGAACCTCAGGGATCACTTTCTTATTGGCCACAACTTCATAGAAGTGGTCTTGATGGACCTTTGAAATGAATCTCTCCATCTCCCATGACTCAGAAGTTGAAGCTTTTGCCTTCCCTTTCCTCTTTCTAGAGGTTTTTCCGATCTTAGGTGCCATAAATGGTTATGGAAAAACAAAAAGCAAACACTTTTTCCACACCAAAATTAAAATGTATGCTCGTCTTCGATCAAAAGAAGAAAGAAGGGAGGAAAAAAAAAGAAAATGTAGGAGATGGAGTGGTGTGAGTGTTTCAGCAGGGGGAAATAAGTGTTTATGATGTGTGAAAATGAAGGAGGTGTGAGGGGTTTATATAGAGGTAGAGAGAGGGGTAGGGTTATTAGGGTTGGGTTTGGGAGGGAAAGTTTTTGAATTTGAAAGGTGGGGTAGGTGGGGTTTTTGGGGAAGAATGGGTAGATGTGAGTGGTGAAGGGGTGATGGGGAAGAGAGATGGAGGTGATTGGTGAGGGGTATTTGGGGAAGGGTGGTATGGGGAGGTGTGAGGAAGAGAGAGAGTGAGTTGAGGTAGGTGGGAATCCTGTGGGGTCTACAGATCCTGAGGTGTCAAGGATTTCTCATCCCTGTACCATTTTGGCATGTAAATGCCCTCCTAGTTCCAATCCTGGCGTTAAACGCCAGGTTGTTGCCCATTTCTGGCGTTTAACGCCAACTTTTCTTCCCTTTCTGGCATTGAACGCCAACTTGGTGCCCTTTTCTGGCGTTAAACACCCAGAATGTGCCAGACTGGGTGTTTAACGCCCATTCTGCTACCCTTACTGGCGTTTAGCTCCTCCTCCAAGGTGTGCTATTTTTAATGCTGTTTTTGAGTTTTGCTTTGATTTTTGTAGTTGTTTTTGTGACTCCACATGATCATCAACCTAAAAAAAACATAAGATAATAATGGAAATTTGAAATAGATAAAAATTGGGTTGCCTCCCAACAAGCGCTTCTTTAATGTCAATAGCTTGACAGTGAGCTCTCATGGAGCTTTACAGATGTTCAGAGCATGGTTGGGGCCTCCCAACACCAAACTTAGAGTTTGAATGTGGGGGTTCTGTTTAACTCTGTATTGAGAGAAGCTTTTCATGCTTCCTCTCCATGTGTACAAAAGGAGGTCCTTGAGCCTTAAACACAAGGTAGTCCTCATTCAATTGAAGGACCAACTCTCCTCTGTTAACATCAATCACAGTTTTTGCTGTGGCTAGGAAGGGTCTGCCAAGGATGATGGATTCATCCTTATTCTTCCCAGTGTCCAGGATTATGAAGTCAGCAAGGATGTAAAGACCTTCAATCTTCACTAAGACATCCTCTACAAGTCCATAAGCTTGTTTCCTTGAATTGTCTGCCATCTCCAGCGAGATTCTTGCAGCTTGTACCTCAAAGATCCATAGTTTCTCCATTACAGAGAGTGGCATGAGGTTTACACTTGACCCCAGGTCACACAGAGCCTTCTCAAAGGTCATGGTGCCAATGGTGCAAGGTATTAAGAACCTTCCGGGATCCGGTTTCTTTTGTGGTATCTTTAGCTGAGCCAAGGCATTTAGTTCTTTAATGAGTAATGGAGGTTCATTCTCCCAAGTCTCATTACCAAATAATTTGGCATTCAGTTTCATGATTGCTCCTAGATACTGAGAAACTTGCTCTTCAGTAGTAACTTTATCCTCTTCAGAAGAAGAATATTCTTTAGAGCTCATGAATGGTAGAAGTAGGTTCAATGGAATCTCTATGGTCTCTGTATGAGCCTCAGATTCCCTTGGTTCCTCAAAGGGGAACTCCTTTTCATTCAGAGGACATCCCATGAGGTTTTTCTCACTGGGAATCACGTCCTCCTCACTCTCTCCAGGTTCGGCCATGTTGGTCATGGTTATGGCCTTGCACTCTCTCTTGAGATTTTCTTCTATATTGCTTCTGAGAGTGCTAGGAGGAGTTTCGGTAACCTTCTTACTCAGCTGACCCACTTGTGCCTCCAAATTTCTAATGGAGGATCTTGTTTCATTCATGAAACTTAGTGTGGTCTTAGATAGATCAGAGACTATGGTTGCTAAGCCAGAACGATTTTGCTCAGAGTTCTCTGTCTGCTGCTGAGAAGATGATGGGAAAGGTTTGCTATTATCAAACCTGTTTCTCCCACCATTATTGTTGTTGAAGCCTTGTTGAGGCTTCTGTTGATCATTTCATGAGAAATTTGGGTGATTTCTCCATGAAGAATTGTAGGTGTTTCCATAGGGTTCTCCTATGTAATTCACCTCTTCCATTGCAGGATTCTTAGGGTTATAAGCTTCTCCTTCAGAGGAGGCTTCTTTAGCACTGCCAGATGCAGCTTGCAATCCAGTCAGATTTTGAGAAATTATATTGACTTGCTGAGTCAATATTTTGTTCTGAGCCAATATGGCATTCAGAGTATCAATCTCAAGAACTCCTTTCTTCTGAGTTGTCCCATTGTTCACAGGATTTCTTTCAAAAGTGTACATGAACTAGTTATTTGCAACCATTTCAATGAGTTTCTGAGCTTTTGCAGGCGTTTTCTTTAGATGAATAGATGCACCTGCAGAATGGTCCAATGACATCTTGGATAGCTCAGACAGACCATCATAGAAGATACCTATGATGCTCCATTCTGAAAGTATGTCAAAAGGACACCTTCTGATCAATTACTTGTATCTTTCCCAAGCTTCATAGAGGGATTCACCTTTCTTCTATTTGAAGGTTTGGACTTCCACTCTAAGCTTACTCATCTTTTGAGGTGGAAAGAATTTAGCTAAGAAGGCATTGATCAACTTTTTTCAAGAGTTCAGATTATCTCTAGGTTGTGAGTTCAACCAACTAGCTCTGTCTCTTACAACAAAAGGGAATAGCATAAGTCTGTAGACCTCGGGATCAACTCCATTGGTCTTAACAGTGACAAAGATTTGCAAAAATTCAGCCAAGAACTGATGAGGATCTTCCAATGGAAATCCATGAAACTTGCAATTCTGTTGCATCAGGAAACTAAGTGAGGCTTAAGCTCAAAGTTGTTTTCTCCAATGGCAGGAATAGAGATGCTTCTCCCATAGAAGTTGGGAGTTTATGCAATAAAGTCACCAAGCACCTTCCTTACATTGTTGGCATTGTTGTTATTTTCGACTGCCATGTCTTCTTCTTTTTTGAAGATTTCTGTCAAGTCCTCTCTAGAGAGTTGTGCTTTAGCTTCTCTTAGCTTCCTCTTCAGAGTCCTTTCAGGTTCAGTATCAGCTTCAACAAGAATGCCTTTATCTTTGTTCCTTCTCATATGAAAGAGAAGAAAACAAAGAAAGTATGGAATCCTCTATGTCACAGTATAGAGATTCCTTGATGTGTCAGAGGAAAAGAAGGATAGAAGGATGAGGTAGAGAATTCGAACTTATTAAGAGGGAGAGAGTCCGAATTGATAATAAAGGAGAAGTGTTAGTCTTTAAATAGAAAGAGATGAAAGAGGGAGTTTTTGAAAATTAAAAAGATTTTTGAAAAAGTGGTTAGTGATTTTCAAAAAAGATAAGAAATAGTGATTAGTTGAAAAAGATTTGAAAATAATTTTAAAAAGATAAGAAGTTAGAAAAAATATTTTTGAAATCAAATTAAAAGAGATACGATTGAAAAAAAATTGATTTTAAAAAGATATGATTTTAAAAAGATGTGATTGAAAAGATATAATTGAAAATAATTTTTTAAAAAAAGGATTTGATTTTTAAAATTGATGACTTGACTAACAAGAAATTAAAAGATATGATTCTAAAATTCAAATATTGAACCTTTCTTAACAAGAAAGTAACAAACTTGAAATTTTAAATCACAACATTAATTATTAGCAAGGATTTTCGAAAATATTAAAAGAAAAATGAAAAACATTTTATTTTGAAAAAGATATGATTGATAAGAGATTATTTGAAAAATTAGTTTTAAAATTTCAAAAATTAAAAAAGATATGATTTGAAACCAAAATCTCCTCCTTGGTGCTATCCTGGCGTTAAAGGCCCAGAATGGTATCCATTCTGGCGTTTAACGCCCACTTGCCTACCTTTTTGGGTGTTAAACGACCAGCCAGGTACCCTGGCTGGCGTTTAAACTCCAAAATTCCTTCTTCACTGGGCATTTTGAACGCCCAGCTTTTTCTCTGTGATTCCTCTACTGTATGTTCTGAATCTTCAATTCTCTGTATTATTGACTTGAAAAAGACAATTTTTTTTGAAATTTTTTTTAGAAAAGAAAAACATGCAAGACACCAAACTTAGAAATTTTCATACTAGAGACACTAACAAATTGAGAATGCATATGAGAAACAACAAAAGACATAAAACAGGAGAATTTAAAGATCAGAACAAGGAAGATCATCAAGAACAACTTGAAGATCAATGAAGAACACAATGCGTGAGTTTTCGAAAAATGCATGCAATTGACACCAAACTTAAAAATTGACACTAGAATCAAACAAGAAGCACAAAATATTTTTGATTTTATGATTTTATGATTTTTTTGTAGTTTTTCGAAAATTTTTTTTTGAAAAAGAAAATAAGAACTCAAAAATTTTTAATAAGAACTCCAGGGATCATGCAATGTTAGTCTAAAGCTTTAGTCTAAAAGGATTAGACATGGTCAGCCAAGATTCAGCAAGACATTACATACAACAGCCAAATTGATGGGAATCAACTGGCTCCTGTGATGATAAAAACATCATCTGAAACTCTAGAATTCATTCTTAAAAATTATGAAGGAGAAAAGAAAAAGAAAATACCTAATCTAAGCAACAAGATGAACCGTCAGTTGTCCAAACTTGAATAATCCCCGGCAAGGGCACTGATGCCAAGGCATCTTAGGCTAGTTTCACTAGCATTTTTCTGTTAGTTTTAGTTGTTTTATGCATTTTCTTGAGCTTAAAGTAACCAAGAATGGTTAAATGAACAACAAAGTAATGAATCATCCAAACAGTGTAATTTTGATGCAAATTCCATGAGTTTTTAGTTATATTACTTGAATGCTATGAATGGAAGAATTCTCATGAAAATCTGCAAGACTTTGATGCAATTGTGTGGATGATTTCAGGGAAGAAGAGGCTAGGCAAGGAAGCAACCAAATCTATAAAGGAAGCTTGAAGATCACATGTGGAGTACAATGTGAAAGTGGCGTTTAACCTCCAGTTTAACCTTAAACTGGAAGTTAAACGCCAGAATAAGGAATGCACCAAATGCTGAAAGTGGCGTTTAACCTTCAGTTTAAGGTTAAACTGAAGGTTAAACGCCAGAATCATGAAAGCTGAGAAAAGAGGAAACTGGCGTTTAACCTCCAGTTTAACCTCAAACTAAAGGTTAAACGCCAGAATGAGAATGGCACCAAGGGAGTGATTCCACGTTTAACCTCCAGTTTGACCTCAAACTGGAGGTTAAACGTGTTCGAACTATATGAGGCACCAGGAAGCCATTTTCACGTTTAAGCTCCAGTTTGACCTCAAACTGAAGCTTAAACGTGTTCAACATTCACACTCCAGGGCTACCTTCTTCATTCCCACGTTTAACCTCCAGTTTGACCTCAAACTGGAGGTTAAACGTGTTTGGCGTTTTTGCTACTCCAGGGTTGCCTTCTCATTTCCACGTTTAAGCTTCAGTTTGACCTCAAACTGGAGCTTAAACGTGTTCGACCAAGAATTGCCTCCAGGGTTGCAATCTTCATTTCCACGTTTAAGCTTCAGTTTGACCTCAAACTGAAGCTTAAACGTGTTCGAGTAATTACCCTCCTGGGTTGCTTTCTTCCAATTCCACGTTTAAGTTTCAGTTTAACCTTAAACTGAAACTTAAACTTCAACTTAATCGCCACTCTTTGAAAAGGTTTCAGGGCCAATTATATTGAGGTTTAAATTAGCATTTGAACACAAATATTAACTTAAACCTATTATGGTATGAAACCCAATTGAATATCATAATTTATGGGATTGGGCCTGAAGAATTGATGAATCTGGAACTTCAATTTGTTGAGTCTTGTGTCATTACTTGTTTATCACTAAGTTTGCTCAATGAATGTTACAGAGTTGGATCACAGCCTCATCAGTATTATGGATCATAAACCCAAAGCAAAAAGGAAATCAGGGAAAGGCCTCAAAGCCCAAGAATCACAACAGAAGCTCAATTTAGAAAGTGTATAAATAGGATAGAATTGAAGTTAGTGAGGGACTTTTTGACACTTTAGCATTTTTTTACTTTTGTAATAGAATTCGGAGCTATGACTCACTAAACCCCTTTCATTGGGTTAGGGAGCTCTATTGTAATTCAATGAATCAATAATACTTTTTATCTTCTTCTTCAATCTTTTCTCTTGAATTTTGTTAGAAAGCTTCTCGATCTAATTCCATTGGGTAGTTGTCTTGGGAAAGAAATTATCCATAATTGGAATCCTTCGGAACCTTGGGAAAGGAATGGAGGATTCATGCTAGAGAAGCTTTCTCACAGTGAATTGGATTGGGGTTTGGATGGATATTGTGACATGTAATCCTACCAAATTGTGGTTCATGAAGCTGTGTGGTATAATCAGTGATCGAGCATCATCTCTTCTTATGAACATTTAAACCAAGGGATTGGGAATTTGTTTGTTTTTAGAGAGAATTGGTGAGCGAAGGAATTGGGATCCAATCATATAAGATTGCCAAGCAAAATTCAATGAATGCATTGGTTGAGGAAGAGATAGAAATGTTTTGATTCGGAGATCTCAATATCTCCTGAAACCCAATGAATTCCCCATTTCTGATCTACATTTTCTCTTTACATTCTGCAATTTAATTTCATGCAATCACCCCCATCCCTTTTAATTTCAGCAATTTAATTTCTAGCTCTTTAATTCATGCAATTTAATATTCCGCAATTCTCATCTAAATCTTGATTCTGCTCAACTAGAACAAACTTCTAATCCGAATTGCTCATTCAACCAATCCTTGTGGGATTCGACCTCACTCTATTGTGAGTTTTTACTTGACGATAACCGGTGCACTTGCCGGAAGGAATTTTGCCGATTGTGCAATTTCCTAAAATCATAGCATCAAGGTTATGCTACACCAAGTTTATGGCGCCGTTGCCGGGGATTGGTTTTCGATTGACAATTCTCAAATTGGAAGTTAACTAGATTGAGCAATTTTTTTTTGTTTTGTTAATTTAGTTCAAGTTACTTGTTGAATTTTAATTTCTGCACTCTGTTATTTGCTTTTTCTTTCTTATGCCTTTCATTTCAAGCAACTAACTCACTGACCCACTAACTATTTAAATTAATTCCTCAACTGCTCTAACCATACTCTTCCATTAACCAAGAGTATTCCACTTGGTTGTTGCTTGTGGTGTGTTCTTGTATGACAGGTAGGAGAGGAGAGACATCAACCCCTCCATATACCGAACCAGAGAGGACCCTTCATAGACTTAGAAGAGAAGCAAGAAGGAAAAGGGTACTGGGAGAAGAAGAATCTGAAGGAGAATCTGAGGACAACTTTGAGGAAGCTCTAGATCTCAACATGGATAGAGAAGTTCACAACCATGAGAGGGATGATGGAAACAATGCCATTCCTGAGAGAAGGGTTCTTGGTTCATACATAAACCCAACCTCTGGGAATTGTGGTAGTAGCATTCAGAAACCACCCATTCAGGCCAACAATTTTGAACTCAAACCACAGCTAATATCACTGGTGGAGAACCATTGTTCATTTGGTGGGAGTGCTAATGAAGATCCAAATCAACATCTCACCAAATTCCTGAGAATTTGTGACACAGTGAAGTCCAATGGAGTCCAGGAAGATGCCTACAAACTGCTCTTGTTCCCATTTTCACTTAGGGACAAGGCAGCTAAGTGGCTGGAATCATTCCCAAGGGACAGCCTAACAACCTGGGATGAGGTGGAGGGCAAGTTTCTGGCACGTTTCTACCCCCCACAAAAGGTCAATAGGCTTCGATCTGAGGTTCAGACTTTTAGACAACAGGATGGTGAGACTCTCTACGAGGCATGGGAGAGGTTCAAAGAGTTGACAAGGAAATGCCCACCAAACATGTTCCCTGACTGGGTGCAATTGCATATTTTCTATGATGGACTTTCTTATGAATCAAGGAAGGCTGTAGACCATTCATCCGGAGGTTCATTGAACAGGAAAAAGACTGTGGAAGAAGCCATTGAAGTGATTGAGACAGTGGCTGAGAATGAGTACTACTTTGCTTCAGAGAGGCACAACACTAAGAGAGTGATGGAGCTGAACCATGTGGATACAATTCTAGCCCAAAACAAGGTGTTTGCCAAGCAACTAGCAGAGCTCACCAGGAAATTAGACACAAAGCAAGTGGCTGCACTACACACACAAGATCAAGAGGAAGTAAGCACTGAAGGAGGTGATTGGGAAGAGGCCAACTATGTGGGAAATCAACAAAGGCAACCATATGATCCACATTCCAACACTTACAACCCAGGATGGAAAAACCACCCAAACTTTGGGTGGGGAAACCAGCAAAGCCAACCACAAAACCACAAACCTTACAACCACAACCAACATAACAATTCCACATACCAAAACTCCAACCAAAGATCATACCAAGCCACACAAAACACTTACTCCCAACCACCATATCATGGCCTAAATAACCAACCTGCCCAACCTAATCCGAACCAACAATTTCAAGATCAATTAAACAGGATAGAAGGAATGCTTGCAACCATGAGTCAAGACATAACCGATTTGAAAGCTTTTAAGGAAGAAGTAAATTCTAACTTGCAAAACCAAGGAGCTGCCATCCAGAAGCTAGAAAATCAAATTGTGTATTTGTCTAAGCAAACCCCTGGGCCAAGCGTTTCTCATGCTGCCAAGGCTATTGCAAGGGAAGAATGTAAAGCCATAACACTCAGAAGTGGAAAGAAGCTAAGGGAGATCTCAAAGGAAACCACAGAGGATGAAGCAAAGGAAGATGTGGGAGACAAGGAACAGGGACAATCTTTTATACCATCTGCAACAAAAGAAAAAGAAAAAGAGGTCCTGAAGCCTTATACACCCAAAGTACCATATCCTCAGCGTTTGATGAAAAGTGAAAAGGATGGCCAATTCTCCAGATTCTTGGAGATTTTCAAGAAGCTTCAAATCAACATTCCTTTTGCTGAGGCAATAGAGCAAATGCCACTCTATGCAAAATTCTTGAAGGAATTAATGACCAAGAAGAGGAGCTGGAGAAATGAGGAAACTGTGTTGTTAACTGAAGAATGCAGTGCCATCATTCAACACAAACTGCCTCAGAAATTGAAGGATCCAGGCAGTTTCCAAATCCCCTGCATCATAGGAGAAGTCATGGTGGAGAAGGCCTTGTGTGACTTAGGGGCCAGTATCAATTTGATGTCTCTAACCATGATGAGAAGAATGAAGATTGAAGAAGCCAAACCAACAAGAATGGCCCTCCAATTGGCAGATCGAACTTTTAAATTCCCTCATGGGATAGTTGCGGATTTGTTGGTGAAAGTGGGAGATTTTATATTTCCTGCTGACTTTGTGGTGTTAGATATGGAGGAAGAAGCTAAAGCTTCGATAATTCTGGGAAGACCATTCCTGGCTACTGCTGGAGCCATCATAGATGTCCAAAAGGGTGAACTCACTCTTAGACTACATGATGAGAAATTGGTGTTTAACGTATTCAAGGCAATGAGCTATCCATCAGAATCACTAAAGGAATGCATGAGGGTGGATGTAGTGGACATTGCAATACAAGAAACCTTTGAGGAAACCACAAGGGAAGTGGCAGAGGAGGAGTTCACCAAGGATATTGAAGTTAGTGACATCAAGGCTGCCGAAACAACCATGCCAAGCATGCCAGAGAAAGTGAAAGAAGAAAAGGAAGCACCAAAACCTGAGCTCAAAGCATTGCCCCCTAATCTCAAGTATGCATACTTGGGAAGTGATGAGAGCCATCCTGTTATCATTAGCTCTACCCTGAGCCAAGAACAGGAAGAAGAATTGATCAAGGTGCTACAAACTCATCAAGATGCCATTGGATGGACCCTAGCTGATTTGAAGGGGATAAGTTCATCCATATGCATGCATAAAATCTTGTTAGTAGAGGATGCTAGACCGTCCATTCAAGCTCAGAGAAGATTGAATCCCGTCATGAAAGAAGTGGTACAAAAGGAGGTCATAAAGTTATGGCAGGCAGGGGTAATCTACCCCATTTCTGACAGCCCATGGGTTAGTCCCATCCATGTAGTTCCCAAGAAAGGTGGCATAACTGTGGTGCCAAATGAGAGGAATGAACTCATACCCACAAGAACTGTCACTAGGTGGAGGATGTGCATAGACTACAGGAAGCTCAATGAAGCCACCAGAAAAGATCATTTTCCACTCCCATTCATGGATCAGATGCTTGAAAGGCTTGCAGGACATGCTTATTATTGCTTTCTGGATGGATACTCAGGCTATAATCAGATAGTAGTTGATCCAAGAGATCAAGAGAAAACATCATTTGTTTGTCCATATGGGGTTTTTGCGTATAGACGCATGCCCTTTGGATTGTGCAATGCACCTGCAACTTTCCAAAGGTGCATGCTGTCCATCTTTTCGGACATGATCGAAAAGTTTATTGAAGTTTTCATGGATGATTTTTCTGTGTTTGGAAATTCTTTTCCTAGCTGCCTACACCACCTTGCCTTGGTGCTTAAGAGATGCCAAGAGACCAACCTAGTATTAAACTGGGAAAAGTGTCATTTCATGGTCACAGAAGGAATAGTCCTTGGCCATAAAGTGTCCAATAGAGGCATTGAGGTGGACAAAGCTAAGGTGGAACTCATTGAAAAACTACCTCCACCAAGTAATGTCAAGGCAGTTAGGAGTTTTTTGGGACACGCTGGCTTTTACAGAAGGTTTATTAGAAACTTTTCTAAAATAGCCAAACCCTTGAGTAACTTGCTTGTCTCTGATACACCTTTTGTACTGAACTGTTGAAGCAAAAACTTTCCTCTGCACCTATCATTGCCCCACCTGATTGGAGCTTACCTTTTGAACTGATGTGTGATGCATCAGACCTTGCTATTGGGGCAGTGTTAGGACAAAGGAAAGACAATTTGGTACATGTGATTTATTATGCCAGTAAGGTCTTGAATGATAACCAAAAGAATTACACAACCACTGAAAAAGAACTCTTGGCAATAGTCTTTGCATTTGACAAATTTAGATCATATCTCATTGGGTCTAAAGTCATTGTCTTCACTGATCATTCAGCTTTAAAATACTTACTTGCAAAACAAGAATCCAAACCAAGACTTATTAGATGGGTTCTTTTGTTGCAGGAATTTGACATTGAAATCAAAGACAAGAAGGGTGTAGAGAACAAGGTAGCAGACCATTTATCAAGGATACCATGTGAAGAAGGAAGCACACAAAGCACACATATAAATGAGTGCTTTCCTGATGAACAACTCATGGTAATTCACAAAGCACCCTGGTTTGTAGATATAGCAAACTTCAAAGCCACTGGGAGTTTGCCGTTGGAATTTAACAAGCATCAAAGGAAGAAATTGGTAAATGATGCCAAATACTTCATCTGGGACGAACCATACTTGTTCAAAAAATGTTCGGATGGCATACTAAGAAGATGCATATCAGAGGAAGAAGGAAGGGAAGTCTTATGGGACTGCCATGGCTCCACTTATGGAGGACATTTTGCAGGAGAAAGAACAGCAGCTAAGGTGTTGCAGTGTGGTTTTTATTGGCCCACGATCTTCAAAGATGCAAAGGAACTAGTGAAGCACTGCCATGAATGCCAGAAGGAGGGGAACCTGCCAAGAAGAAATGAAATGCCACAACAATTCATTCTGGAACTTGAATTGTTTGATGTGGGGGATAGATTTCATGGGACCCTTTCCCACCTCATACTCAAATAATTACATTCTTGTGGCAGTAGACTATGTCTCCAAATGGGTCGAAGCAATAGCAACTCCAACCAATGATAATAAGGTGGTCATGAACTTCCTCAGAAAACACATTTTTTGCCGTTTTGGGGTTCCAAGAGCAATCATCAGTGATGGAGGAAGCCACTTCTGCAACAAACCATTAGAGGCATTGCTTCTAAAATATGGAGTCAAACATAAGGTAGCCACACCATACCATCCACAGACAAGTGGGCAAGCCGAAGTATCTAATAGGGAACTCAAAAGAATCTTGGAAAAGACTGTGGGAGCTTTAAGGAAGGACTGGTCGATTAAGCTAGATGATGCTCTTTGGGCATATAGGACAGCTTTCAAAACACCAATTGGAATGTCTCCTTACCAACTAGTATATGGAAAGGCTTGCCATTTGCCACTGGAGTTGGAGCACAAGGCATTCTGGGCCTTGAAACTCTTAAACTTGGACAGCAAAGCTGCTGGAGAAAGAAGGATGTTGCAAATTCAAGAGTTGGAAAAATTCAGAGCTGACGCTTATGAGAATGCCAAAATTTACAAAGAAAGAGCAAAGAAGAAGCATGACAGCAACATAGCCCCAAGGAAATTTGAAGAGGGACAAAAAGTATTGCTCTACAATTCTAGGCTGAAGCTATTTCCAGGGAAGCTAAAATCAAGGTGGTCTGGACCATTCCTTGTTACCAAGGTCTCCCAATATGGACAAGTAGAAATCATGGAAGAAAAGTCACAAAGAACCTTCACTGTGAATGGTCAAAGACACAAACATTACTTGGGAGATGTAGAGGAGAAGGACAAGGTTAAATATCACCTCAACTGAGGAAACTGACCGTCAAGCTAATGACGTTAAAAGAGCGCTTGTTGGGAGGCAACCCAACCTGAGGTAACACTCTTTTGCTGTTTCTTTTATTTGTTTCAATAAAAAGGTGAAGTAGTTTCTGTGCATTGCAAAGAATTAAGTTTGGTGTTTCACACCAAACAATGAATTCGTGGATCAATAATTCAAAGGGGAATGTGTAACTCTAAGTTTGGTGTTCCACCATAAAGATCAACTGAACACAACAACCTTTGAATTATATTAAAGGAATAACCATTCTAAGCAATCACAGAAATACTTAAAATCCTTAGCAGCAACTTCATTCCAAGGAGAATTCAAGGATTCAAAGAGCAGAGGAGTAAGTAGGAGATTAAGTTTGGTGTTCACACCCCAACTTAAGACTTAGACACTTGCCCATACATAGTTGAGCTAACCACTCAAGTGCTTGAGAAGCAAGCAACTTCATCACTCTTTGCAGGAAAGGAAACAAGGAGCTTAAAAAAAAAAAACATGAAGCAACAATTAGGAGAAGAAAGAGAAATCAAATTGTTTCCTGGCAACAAGGAGAAAACAAGAAATTTCACAAGGTGGTGTTGTTCCTTGACCATTCTTTAAAAGGCAAACAAAAGCATGCTTGTTCTGGTTTAAACTGTAATTGTTGAATCTTTCTTTCATTTTAAGTCATTTTGTAGGAGTGTTGGTTTATTGCTTTGAATAAAGTGAATGCCTAGATGTTTGGATATAACTTCACCATCTTAAACAAATGCTTGCCATGCTTGTTCTGCTTCCAAAAATAAAAGAAAAGTTTGAACAAAAGTAACTTGGCTCAATTAGTGACAAATCAAGTAGAATTAAGTGGTGGTATGCATGCTTGATTGTTTAGTCAGATCACTGGAAATAGAGTGTAGAATTATCAATTTTTGTGTAGAAGTTGAGTATTGTCTATGGATCTTGATGAATAAATGTCTTTGGCCATGAAAAAGAAAGAAAAAGAAGAAGAAAAAGCCACTGAAAAGGGGCAACCAAAAAAAAAATTGAGAAAATAAGCTAGGCACCAATGGTTTGAACTTCTGAGACAAATGCCTGTGGTATTTATGTATTAAGGATATGCTTGGATGAATAGGTTCTGAGGAGTGTTTCAACACTTGGTAACTTGGGTTAACTAACCCGGGATTATCAACCAAAAGTCCATTATCAAGAGCAACCTAAATACAAAACATTTAGTCACACAAAGAGGTGCTGGGCATCAATGTCTCAAGAAGAAATGTGAACTAAAAATGCCTGTAGTGGATATGTGTAATGCAATGATAAGAAAAAGAAAATGCCAAAGGCTTGTGCAACACATGACACTGAGCAAACAAGGAGCAAAGGAGCTCTAAGAAAAAGAAAAACAAAGAAAGGAAAATGTGCCAAAGACATAAGAATAACAAGAGGCCATAGCAGTGTTTGATGGATGCAATGAAAAAGTGATAATCCTACCTGATAAGAATGAAAAAGTGATACTGCAACTTTCTGCATAAAACCCTTCTGATGAACTTCAAATGCTTGCTAATATAGCCAATGTAATTGCTTTTTGTTTCATACTTGTTTTCTCAATTAACTCAGGACTTGCTTAGGGACAAGCAAGTATTAAGTTTGGTGTTGTGATGCCAAGGCATCTTAGGCTAGTTTCACTAGCATTTTTCTGTTAGTTTTAGTTGTTTTATGCATTTTCTTGAGCTTAAAGTAACCAAGAATGGTTAAATGAACAACAAAGTAATGAATCATCCAAACAGTGTAATTTTGATGCAAATTCCATGAGTTTTTAGTTATATTACTTGAATGCTATGAATGGAAGAATTCTCATGAAAATCTGCAAGACTTTGATGCAATTGTGTGGATGATTTCAGGGAAGAAGAGGCTAGGCAAGGAAGCAACCAAATCTATAAAGGAAGCTTGAAGATCACATGTGGAGTACAATGTGAAAGTGGCGTTTAACCTCCAGTTTAACCTTAAACTGGAAGTTAAACGCCAGAATAAGGAATGCACCAAATGCTGAAAGTGGCGTTTAACCTTCAGTTTAAGGTTAAACTGAAGGTTAAACGCCAGAATCATGAAAGCTGAGAAAAGAGGAAACTGGCGTTTAACCTCCAGTTTAACCTCAAACTGAAGGTTAAACGCAAGAATGAGAATGGCACCAAGGGAGTGATTCCACGTTTAACCTCCAGTTTGACCTCAAACTGGAGGTTAAACGTGTTCGAACTATATGAGGCACCAGGAAGCCATTTTCACGTTTAAGCTCCAGTTTGACCTCAAACTGAAGCTTAAACGTGTTCGACATTCACACTCCAGGGCTACCTTCTTCATTCCCACGTTTAACCTCCAGTTTGACCTCAAACTGGAGGTTAAACGTGTTCGGCGTTTTTGCTACTCCAGGGTTGCCTTCTCATTTCCACGTTTAAGCTCCAGTTTGACCTCAAACTGGAGCTTAAACGTGTTCGACCAAGAATTGCCTCCAGGGTTGCAATCTTCATTTCCACGTTTAAGCTTCAGTTTGACCTCAAACTGAAGCTTAAACGTGTTCGAGTAATTACCCTCCTGGGTTGCTTTCTTCCAATTCCACATTTAAGTTTCAGTTTAACCTTAAACTGAAACTTAAACTTCAACTTAATCGCCACTCTTTGAAAAGGTTTCAGGGCCAATTATATTGAGGTTTAAGTTAGCATTTGAACACAAATATTAACTTAAACCTATTATGGTATGAAACCCAATTGAATATCATAATTTATGGGATTGGGCCTGAAGAATTGATGAATCTGGAACTTCAATTTGTTGAGTCTTGTGTCATTACTTGTTTATCACTAAGTTTGCTCAATGAATGCTACAGAGTTGGATCACAGCCTCATCAGTATTATGGATCATAAACCCAAAGCAAAAAGGAAATCAGGGAAAGGCCTCAAAGCCCAAGAATCACAACAGAAGCTCAATTTAGAAAGTGTATAAATAGGATAGAATTGAAGTTAGTGAGGGACTTTTTGACACTTTAGCATTTTTTTACTTTTGTAATAGAATTCGGAGCTATGACTCACTAAACCCCTTTCATTGGGTTAGGGAGCTCTATTGTAATTCAATGAATCAATAATACTTTTTATCTTCTTCTTCAATCTTTTCTCTTGAATTTTGTTAGAAAGCTTCTCGATCTAATTCCATTGGGTAGTTGTCTTGGGAAAGAAATTATCCATAATTGGAATCCTTCGGAACCTTGGGAAAGGAATGGAGGATTCATGCTAGAGAAGCTTTCTCACAGTGAATTGGATTGGGGTTTGGATGGATATTGTGACATGTAATCCTACCAAATTGTGGTTCATGAAGCTGTGTGGTATAATCAGTGATCGAGCATCATCTCTTCTTATGAACATTTAAACCAAGGGATTGGGAATTTGTTTGTTTTTAGAGAGAATTGGTGAGCCAAGGAATTGGGATCCAATCATATAAGATTGCCAAGCAAAATTCAATGAATGCATTGGTTGAGGAAGAGATAGAAATGTTTTGATTCGGAGATCTCAATATCTCCTGAAACCCAATGAATTCCCCATATCTGATCTACATTTTCTCTTTACATTCTGCAATTTAATTTCATGCAATCACCCCCATCCCTTTTAATTTCAGCAATTTAATTTCTAGCTCTTTAATTCATGCAATTTAATATTCCGCAATTCTCATCTAAATCTTGATTCTGCTCAACTAGAACAAACTTCTAATCCGAATTGCTCATTCAACCAATCCTTGTGGGATTCGACCTCACTCTATTGTGAGTTTTTACTTGACGATAACCGGTGCACTTGCCGGAAGGAATTTTGCCGATTGTGCAATTTCCTAAAATCATAGCATCAAGGTTATGCTACACCAAGTTTATGGCGCCGTTGCCGGGGATTGGTTTTCGATTGACAATTCTCAAATTGGAAGTTAACTAGATTGAGCAATTTTTTTTTTGTTTTGTTAATTTAGTTCAAGTTACTTGTTGAATTTTAATTTCTGCACTCTGTTATTTGCTTTTTCTTTCTTATGCCTTTCATTTCAAACAACTAACTCACTGACCCATTAACTATTTGAATTAATTCCTCAACTGCTCTAACCATACTCTTCCATTAACCAAGAGTATTCCACTTGGTTGTTGCTTGTGGTGTGTTCTTGTATGACAGGTAGGAGAGGAGAGACATCAACCCCTCCATATACCGAACCAGAGAGGACCCTTCATAGACTTAGAAGAGAAGCAAGAAGGAAGAGGGTACTGGGAGAAGAAGAATCTGAAGGAGAATCTGAGGACAACTTTGAGGAAGCTCTAGATCTCAACATGGATAGAGAAGTTCACAACCATGAGAGGGATGATGGAAACAATGCCATTCCTGAGAGAAGGGTTCTTGGTTCATACATAAACCCAACCTCTGGGAATTGTGGTAGTAGCATTCAGAAACCACCCATTCAGGCCAACAATTTTGGTGCTAGTTTGGGCATTTAACTCCAGCTATTATGCCAGTTTGGGCATTTTACGCCAGAATTTTTATGCTGACTTGGAACGCCAGTTTGGGCCATCAAATCTCGAGCAAAATATAAACTATTATATATTTCTGGAAAGCCCAAGACGTCTACTTTCCAACGTCATTAAGAGCGCGCCAATTAGGCTTCTGTAGCCCCAGAAAATTCATTTCAAGTGCAGGGAGGTCCGAATCCAACAGCATCTGCAGTCCTTTTTCAGCCTCTGAATCAGATTTTTGCTCAGGTCCTTCAATTTTAGCCAGAAAATACCTGAAATCATAGAAAAATACACAAACTCATAGTAAAGTCCAGAAATGTGAATTTTGCATAAAACTAATAAAAATATACTAAAAACTACCTAAAAATAATGCCAAAAAGCGTATAAATTATCCGCTCATCACGCGCTCAAAACCATAGGAGAACATCTCCATCCCATTTTCCTCCTGTTCATGGACATAGGAAGTAAGCCGACCTTTGGCAATGTCATGTTCTTTGACCTCAGCCTGCAACAGCAGGATCTGATCGCTCAAGCGGGCACATCCTCTTCTGACTCCTTTGCCCTAGCTACAGCACTAATAACAACATCATCTTTTTATTTCGCTAATTTCTCTAGTTCAGCAATCCTCGCCTTATATGACTTCTCCAACTCAGAAAACTTATCCACAGCCTCCTGCTGCTCGGCACCGATAAGCTCGGTAGTGCGGCCAACGCACATCAGACGAGAAGCAACGATCTGCAAAGAATACCACAAATAAGAACAAACAACAAAAGGAAAAATAAAAAGAACCCAGACGAGAAAAAAACAACCTGAACAAACTTCCCGAGCGCCTCCATACTAAACCGACGAGTGATGTGTGGAAAACGATCCAACACAAAACTCACCGGCAAGTGTACCAGGTTGCATCAAGTAATAAAACTCACCGGAGTGAGGTCGATCCCACAAGGATTGAAGGATTGAGCAATTTTAGTTTAGTGATTGATTTAGTCAAGCGAATCAAATATTGGTTGAGTGATTTTGTATCCAACAGTAAGTAAATAGCAGGAAATGTAAAGGGAGAGGGGTGAATTGCAGAAATTAAAGAGAACTGAAAGTAAAGATGCTGAATCTTAAAGAACAAGAAATTAAATGACTGAAACTTAAAGTGCAAGAAATGTAAATTGTAGTAACTTAAAATGCAAGAAATGTAAATTGCTTGAATGGAAAAAGGGAATTGAGGATTGGGAATTCAGAATTCCAGCAAGGGAAATTAAATTGCAACAATTAATAAAGCAGAAGATGAATTGGAAGTAACTAGATCTCAAACAGAAATGGAAATTAAATTGCAGCAGGGGTTCACAGAAGAACCAAAAAGGAAAATGGGATCTCAGGACTCAAGAGACTAGATAGCAAAGTCTAGATCTCAATTGCCTTCCCAGATCCAAGTTCACAAAGCAATTAACAAGAAATTGAAGAAGAAGCAGTAAAGGAATTGTAATTGAACTCAATTGTTCAGAAAAGAAATTAAAGAGATCTTGAATGGAGATTGAGACAGAAATTCCTCAATTCTTCACACCCAAGACTCAAACAAGAAAAGTAAAAATGCTCAAGCAAGAACGAGGAAGAAGAGAGATCAATTCTCCTCCCCAATTCTCTGAAATTTAGTGAAGTCCCCAAGAGAAGTTCAAAAGTTCAAAAATAAAAGTAAAGATTCAAAGAAAGGTTCAAAGTTCAAAAGTAAAGGAAGAGGTCCTAATTACATCAAACTATCTCCTATTTATACAATTTCTATTCTTGGATCTTGGGATTTGGATGGGCTTTTGATTTGGTGAAGAAATGAATTAAATTGGATTTTTAATTCAATTTTTTAGCCCAAAACAATTTGCTTCCAGGAGGCTGCCCTGCCCTTGTGGAGGGCAGGGCAGAAAATGATGCGTGCGGCCGTTGGTGCCTTGGTGCGTGCGAGTTGTTGCTGGAGGATGCTGCCCTGCCCTGGTGGAGGGAAGGGCAGAAATTTTTGGTGTGCCAGAATGCTGCCCGTGCGCGCGTGTTGATGCTGCCGAAGCTTCCTTGGTGCGCCAATCTGGTGCGCTGGCCGTGCACCACAAGATGCTGCCCTGCCCTTGCGGAGGGCAGGGCAATGTTCCCAAAGCTGAAGTCCCGTGGTCAAAACTCGGGCAATGCACACGCTACACTTTTCCTTGGTTTTCTTGGCATCAAAGTAAGGCTTAGTTTCTTGTTTCCTCATGGTGCCGTGTTCGATTCTTGTGGCAAGCATTGGTGAGCTTTTTCTTTGAATTTCTTCCTTTGGTGAGCCCGATATTGCCATTGAGGAGGGCAGGGCAGTGTTTTTGCTCTCCTTGATCCATGGCACCAATTTGTGCTCTGCCCTTGTTGTGGGCAGGGCAGTGTTGCCTCTCAAGGCTTGTTTCCTTATGTTGCCCTCCTAGAGGGCAGTGTGCCCTTGTGGAGGGCAATGCTTGCTTCCTCCTTTTATGCGCCACGCTTCTTCTCTCTTGGGCCACGCTTTCTTAAGCCACGCTTCCTCTTTTCTTCTTTTCTTCACCTACAATAAACCAAAACAACCACTCAAAGTATCACTAAATTCACAAGGCTTATAAATCAATTAAAAATCAATTAAATTTAGCTCAAACCTCATGAGTTAGCATCAATTTAATGGTAGTTGCTTGATTTAAAGAAGTTATGCATTTTCATTCCAAATCACTTACTTAGGATGCAAGAAAGTGCATAAAAACTAATAAAACAAGTGAATTTAGCTTGAAAAATGGGTATATGATGACTTGTCATCAACGAGTCATAAGCATATCCCCAGGATACTGGGATGCCTTGTTGGAAAGTTCAGCAAAGTTAAATTGATCGCTCCACAGGGAATGCGAGCTAGTCCCCAGAATAAAGCCATGAAGCTTTTTCTGTCGATCAAAAGCAAGCCTACCACCACCAACAGCCTCTTGATCACCCTCTAATATGACCTCCAAAGACTTGTCAGTATCATCCCTCCTCCTCTTAAACAAAGACGCTGGCAGAGCAGCAGATTGAGCAGCTTGCTCACCATCATCTTTCCGAGTACCTGAACCACCAGCACCCTTCTCTTGTTTCTTTTTCAAAAAGGACTAGAGCCGAGAAGGGTCCAAGAGGGGAACTCGCCCACCTACAGACACGACCAGTGTTAGAAGATATCAATAACACCAACGCAATAAGTAGCAACAAACAATTACTTATATAAGTTTTCAAGTCCTCAGCATCACCAAAATCACACAAAGACAAAAGTCCAGAAATAGATAAACACTCTCTGGCAGCAAAACTCTCAACTAGGAAATCTAAAAAGAGTTTTCCTCTTCACTCCGCTCAGCAGCCTCAAGAATCTGGCTCAGCTCAGAGCACGAGTAAAGGGGAAACCTTTCAATAAGCTCATCATCTAAGTAAAAGGGATACTCAGCCTCGACCGACCGAACCTTAATGAAGAATGATTTGAAGTTTTTAAAAGAAGATTTGTAAAGATGGAACAAAGAACAACAAGGAAAACTGCTAAGGCAAACCCACAAACCCTTCCGGACCCCTTTCGACTGAAACAATGAAAAGAACAATGACAACGAGCAGGGAAAAAAAAGAAAATCCATCAGACATTGAAAGGCGCGAAGAAACACCCAGGAATTTCAGCAATATATAATAGTTCATACTTTTTTCGAGTTTAGACGATGCAAACGGGCGTTCAACGCCAGTTCCATGCTGGATTCTGGAGTAAAACGCCAGAAACACGTCACAAACCAGAGTTAAACGCCAAAACACGTTACAACTTGGCGTTTAACTCCAAAAGAAGTCTCTGCACATGTAAAGCTTAAGCTCAGCCTAAGCACACACCAAAGTGGGCCCCGGAAGTGGATTTCTACACTTAGACTTATTTCTATAAACCCTAGTAGCTAGTTTAGTATAAATAGAACTTTTTACTATTGTACTGGGGGTCCTTTTCCCTTATTTTTGAATTCATATGTCTTTTGTGGAGGCTGGCCATTCGGCCATGCCTGGACCATCACTTATGTATTTTCAACGGTGGAGTTTTTACACACCATAAATTAAGGGTGTGGAGCTCTGCTGTACCTCGAGTTTTAATGCAATTACTACTATTTTCTATTCAATTCAGCTTATTCTTGTTCTAAGATATTCGTTGCACTTCAACATGATGAATGTGATGATCCGTGACACTCATCATCATTTTCACCTATGAACGCGTGACTGACAACCACTTCCATTCTACCTTAGAACGAGCGAGTATCTCTTGGATTCCTTGATCAGAATCTTCGTGGTATAAGCTAGAACCCTTTGGTGGCCATTCTTGAGAATCTGGAAAGTATAAACCTTATCTGTGGTATTCTGAGAAGGATTCAGGGATTGAATGAATGTGACGAGCTTCAAACTTGCGATTGTTGGGCGTGGTGACAGACTTAAAAGAATCAATGAATTCTATTCCAACATGATCGAGAACTGACAGATGATTAGCCGTGCTATGACAAGAGCATTTGGACCATTTTCACTGAGAGGATGGGATGTAGCCATTGACAACGGTGATGCCCTACATACAGCTTGCCATGGAAAAGGAGTAAGAAGGATTGGATGAAAGCAGTAGGAAAGCAGAGATTCAGAAGGAACACAATATCTCCATACACTTATCTGAAATTCGTACCAATGATTTACACAAGTATCTCTATCTTTATTTTATACTTTATTTATTATTAATTTTCGAAAACCATTTATAACCATTATAATCTGCCTAACTGAGATTTACAAGATGACCATAGCTTGCTTCATACCAACAATCTCCGTGGGATCGACCCTTACTCACGTAAGGTTTATTACTTGGACAACCCAGTACACTTGCTGGTTAGTTGTACGAAGTTGTGACAAAGTGTGATTCACGTTGGAGAGCGCTACCAAGTTTTTGGTGCCATTATTGATGATCACAATTTCGTGCACCAGAACCAAAGAAATTTGAGGCTCATCTAGAGACCATAGAGATTCCACTGAACTTCTTATTGCCATTCATGAGCTCTGATAAGTATTCTTCCTCTGAAAAAGATGAAGTTATTACTAAAGAGCAAGTTGCTCAGTATCTAAGAGCAATCATGAAGCTGAATACCAAATTATTTGGTAATGAGACTAGGGAGGATGAACCTCCATTGCTCATTAATGAACTAAGTGCATTAGTTCAGCTGAAGTTACCTCAAAAGAAAGAGGATCCTGGAAGGTTCTTGATACCTTGCACCATAGGCACCATGAACTTTGAAAAGGCTCTGTGTGACCTAGGATCAAGTATCAATCTCATGCCACTCTCTGTAATGGAGAAACTAGGGATCTTTGAGGTACAAGCTGCAAGAATCTCACTAGAGATGGCAAACAAATAAAAAAAATAGGCTTATAGACTTGTAGAGGATGTCTTGGTGAAGGTTGAAGGCCTTTACATCCCTGCTGATTTCATAATCCTAGACATTGGGAAGGATGAGGATGAATCCATCATCCTTGGAAGACCCTTCCTAGACACAGCAAAGGCTGTGATTGATATAGACAGAGGAGAGCTAGTCCTTCAAATGAATGAGGACTACCTTGTGTTTAAAGCACAAGGATCTTCTTCTGTAAACATGGGGAAGAAGCATGAAAAGCTTCATTCAATTATCTCCATGCAGAGTCAAGTAAAGCCCCCACAATCAAACTCTAAGTTTGGTGTTGGGAGGCCACAATCATGCTCTGAACATCTGTGAAGCTCTAAAAGAGCTCACTGTCAAGCTATTAACATTAAAAAAGCGCTTATTGGGAGGCAACCCAATTTTATTTTATTTATCTATGTTATTTTATGATTTATTTAGGATGATGATCATGTGGAGTGACAAAAACAACTTCAAAAAAATTAAAGCAAAATCAAAAACAGCATAAAAAATGGCACACCCTGGAAGACGAGCTTACTAGCGTTTAAACACCAGTAAGGACACCAAAATGGGCGTTTAACGCCTAGCCTGGCACCATTCTGGGCGTTTAAATGCCATACTGGGCAATCTGGCATTTAAATGCCAGAAATGGGCCGCAGTTTGGCATTTACACGCTAATAAAGGTATAAAAATGGGCGTTTAAACGCCCAGTCTAGCACCTTTCTGGGTATTTAAACACCAGAAAAGGGCAGCAGACTGGCATTTAAACGCCAGAACAGTGCAGCAGACTAGCATTTAAACGCCGAAAGGCACACAGAGGGGCGTTTAACGCCAGTAAGGTGCAGGGATGTAAAATTCTTGACACCTCAGGATCTGTGGACCCCACAGGATCCCCACCTACCTCAACTTACTCTCTCTCACCTTCACACATTTCCATAACACTCTTCCCAAACCACTATTCACCTATCAAATCCATTCACTCTTTCCCAAAAACCCCACCATCAAACCCCACCTACCTCACCATTCAAATTCGAAACACTTCCCTCCCAAACCCACCCATTTCAATTCGGCCACCCACCCCTCTCTTTCCCTATATATAGCCCTCCTTACCACCTTTCATTTTGCACATCTTAACCCGCTAAACCCCCCTTGGCCGAACCCTTCACACATTTCTATCTCCTCTATTTCTTCTTCTTCTCCTCTTTTCTTTGTTCTTTTGCTCGAGGACGAGCAAACTTTTTAAGTTTGGTGTGGAAAAAGCCTTGCTTTTTTTTCATAACCACTAAATGGCACCTAAGGTCGGAGAAACCTCAAGGAAAAGGAAAGGGAAGGCAATTGCTTCCACTTTTGAGTCATGGGAGATGGAGAGATTAATCTCAAAGGTCCATCAAGACCACTTCTATGAAGTTGTGGCCAAGAAGAAGGTGATCCCCGAGGTGCCCTTCAAGCTCAAAAGGAGCGAATATTCGGAGATCTGACATGAGATTAGGAGAAGAGGATGGGAAGCTCTCACCAATCCCATTCAACAAGTCGGAATCTTAATGGTTCAAGAGTTCTATGCTAATGCATGGATCACCAAGAACCATGAGTATGAACCCATACCCAAAGAATTGGCTCACAATGGTTCAGGGGAAATACTTAGATTTCAGTGATGCAAGGAGATCTTCATCCTTTCACAAGAAGTGTCAACTTTGATCAAAGGTTGGACCAAGTCCTCATGGACATCTGTATGGAAGGAGCACAATGGAAGAGAGACTCCAAAGGTAAGCCGGTTCAACTAAGAAGGCTTGACCTTAAGCCTGTGGCTAGAGGATGGTTGGAGTTCATCCAACGCTCTATCATTTCTACTATCAACCGATTTGAAGTAACCGTGGATCAAGCTATCATGATCCATAGCATCATGATTGGAGAGGAAGTGGAAATTCATGAGATCATACCTCTAAAACTGTATAAAGTGGCTGACAAGCCCTCCACTTTGCAAGGTTAGCCTTTCCTCATCTTATTTGTCACTTATGTAGTTTAGCTGGAATTGTCATAGAGGATGACATCCTTATTGAAGAGGACAAGCCCATCACTAAAAAGAGGACGGAGCAAACAAGAGAGCCCACTTATGGACCTCAGCAAACGCATGAGGAAGTCCCTCATTAAGAAATCATTGAGATACCTCAAGGGATGCATTTTCCTCCACACAACTATTGGGAACAACTCAACACTTCTCTAGGAGATTTGAGTTCCAATATGGAGCAACTAAGGATGGAGCACCAAGAGCATTCCATCATCCTCCATGAAATTAGAGAAGACCAAAGAGCAATAAGGGAAGAACAATAAAGGCAAGGAAGAGACATTGAGGAGCTCAAGCACTCCAAAGGATCTTCAAGAAGGAGAACTAGCCGCTATCACTACGGTGGACCCGTTCTTTAATTTCCTTGTTATTTGTTTTTCTGTTTTTCGATTTTTTATGCTTTATGTTTGTCTATGTTTGTTTCTTTATTACATGATCATTAGTGTCTAGTGTCTATGCCTTGAAGCTATGAATGTCCCATAAATATTTCACCTTTCTTAAATGAAACATGTTCCTAATTACAAAAGAACAAGAAGTACATGGATTTCGACTTTTATCTTGAAATTAGTCTAATTATTTTGATGTGGTGACAATACGTTTTATTTTCTGAATGAATGCTTGAACAGTGCATATTTTTTTAGTGAAGTTTATGAATGTTAGAATTGTTGGTTCTTGAAAGAATGATGAACAAAGAGAAATGTTATTGATAATATGAAAAATCATAAAATTGATTCTTGAAGCAAGAAAAAGCAGTGAAAAACACAAGCTTGTGAAAAAAATAATAAAAAATAATAAAATAGGCAAAAAAAATAAAGAAAAAGAAAAAGCAAGCAGAAAAAGCCAATAACCCTATAAACTAAAAGGCAAGGGTAAAAATGATCCAAGGCTTTGAGCATTAATGGATAGAAGGGCCCAAAGGAATAAAATCCCGGCCTAAGCGGCTAAATAAAGTTGTCCCTAACCATGTGCTTGTGTCATGAAGGTCCAAGTGAAAAGCTTGAGACTGAGTGGTTAAAGTCGTGATCCAAAGCAAAAGAGTGTGCTTAAGAACTCTGGACACCTCTAACTAGGGACTCTAGCAAAGCTGAGTCACAATCTGATAAGGTTCACCCAGTTTTGTGTCTGTGGCATTTATGTATCCGGTGGTAATACTGGAAAACAGGAAGCTTAGGGTCACGACCAAGACTCATAAAGTAGCTGTGTTCAAGAATCAACATATTGAACTAGGAGAATCAATAACACTATCTAAATTCTGAGTTCCTAATGGATGCCAATCATTCTGAACTTCAAAGGATAAAGTGAGATGCCAAAACTGTTCAGAGATAAAAAGCTACTTGTCCCGCTCATCTAATTGGGACTAAGTTTCATTGATACTTTGAGATTTATTGTATATTCTCTTCTTTTTATCCTATTTTGTTTTTAGTTGCTTGGGGACAAGCAACAATTTAAGTTTGGTGTTGTGATCAGCGGATAATTTACACGCTTTTTGGCATTATTTTTACATAGTTTTTAATATGTTTTAGTTACTTTTTAGTTTATTTTTATTAGTTTTTATGCAAAAATCACATTTCTGGACTTTACTATGAGTTTGTGTGTTTTTATGTTATTTCAAGTATTTTCTGGCTGAAATTGAGGGAACTGAGCAAAAATCTGATTCAGAGGTTGAGAAAGGACTGAAGATGTTGTTGGATTCTGACCTCCCTGCACTCGAAGTGGCTTTTTTGGAGCTACAGAAGCCCAATTGGCACGCTTTCAATTGCGTTGGAAAGTAGGCATCTTGGGCTTTCCAGCAATGGATAATAGTCCATACTTTTCTTGAGATTTGATGGCCCAAACTTGCGTCCATACGCCCACCAGAGACCATTTTCTGGCGTAAAATGCCAGAACTGGCACCAAAGCTGGAGTTAAATGCCCAAACTGGCACCAAAACTGGCGTTTAAACTCCAAGAAGAGCCTATGCACGTGAAAGCTTCAATGCTCAGCCCAAACACACACCAAGTGAGCCCCGGAAGTGGATTTCTGTACTATCTACACTTAGTTACTCATTTTCTGTAAAACTAGTTTACTAGTTTAGTATAAATAGCACTTTTTACTATTGTATTCATATCTTTAGATCATTTTTGAGACTATCTTTGGATCACTTTTGATTTCTTGATCACGTTTTGGGGGCTGGCCATTCGGCCATGTTGGACCTTTGATGGTGTTTTTGTGGAAAAACAAATTTCCAACACACAGATCCAACCGGCAAGTATACCGGGTCGCATCAAGTAGTAATAACTCACTTAGAGTGAGGTCGATCCCACAGGGATTGATGGATCAAGCAATTTTAGTGGGTGATTAGTTTAGTCAAGCTAACATTGAGTGAATTGTGTAAAGTTGATCAACAGAAAGTAAATTGCAAGGAATTTAAAAGATGCAGAAAATAAAATTGCAGGAAACTTAAAGAACAAGAAAGTAAAAGAGCTGAAACTTAAATTGCACGAAATGTAAATTGCATCAAATGTAAAGGGGATTGGGTGCAGGGAATTAAAACTTCAACAAGAAAATGTAAAGTGCAATCAAGCAAAGAAGTAAAAGATGAAGTAAGTGCAGCAGATTCATACAGAAATGAAAAATTGCTTGAAGAATTAAAAATAGAAAGCGATGCTTAAATTGCAGCAATTTAAAAGAATGTTGAAGATCTCAGGGAATCAATGAGACTAGAGAACAAGTCTAGATCTCAAGCCCTTCCTTGATTCAACAGAAAACAAGTTTGCAGAAGAAAGAAGAAATGAAGCAGCAAATGAAAACTCAAATTCAACTATCAATTCTCTGAAATTATGCAGAAGAATAACCAAGAGAGATCTTAGATCAAGAAGGAAATAGAATTCCTTCACTTCTCAATCCAAGATTCAGATTTAACAAGGAAAGTTAAAAGAGAGAGAGAGCTATCTACTACTACTACTCCCTAATGGAGCCAGCCTTCTAATCGAGCCTCTCTTTTGAAATGAGAGTGATGCCTTTATATAGGCTTTTTACAAAATGAAAATAAAATGAAATTGAAATTAAAAATAAATTCACAAAAAATGAAATTCCTAATCTAGCTTCTCTGTGTGCCTTTGAGTCATGTTGGGTGGGCTTTTGCTTGCTTTGGATTTGAGGGAGAATGGGTCTTGGATGGCCTTGATTCAATTTGGTGAGTAATTGAATTTATATGAAATTGAACTTTTGGCCCATGATTATTTGCTCCTAGGAGGCTGCCCTGCCCTTGTGGAGGGCAGGGCAGAAATTTTTGGTGCGCCAGAATGATGCCCGTGCGTGCTGCTGTTGCTGCCGAGACCTTCCTTGGTGCGCCAATCTGGTGCGTGTGTGTGCATCACCAAAATGCTGCCCTGCCCTCATTGTGGGCAGCGCAAGCTTTCCTTGGGGAGTGCCAAGTTCGAATCCCATGGAGTGCATTGCTTGGCTTTTTCTTCTTGGCACCTAATTCATGCCTAAGGCTTGGCTTCCTAGAGGTCTTGTGTTCGAAACTTGGTGGAGGAAGTTGTTGCAATTTTTCCTTGAATTTTCATGAAGAGAACATGACATTGCCCTCCAAGAGGGCATTCTGCTCTCCTTGAGGGCAGACTTCCTTGGTTTCCTTGTGTCTCCCTCTTCGAGCCTTGATGGAATCACTTTGGTTTATTTTCGCTTATTTTTTGTCCTTAAAGATGCCTTTCGTTTCTGCCTCAATTGTACGCCAAATATGGATTGCTATATATCGTTGGAAAGCTCTGAATGTCAGCTTTCCAACACAACTTGAAGCACATCAATTGGATGTCTGTAGCTCAAGTTATAGCCCTTTGAAGGAGGCATGGTCATGCTGTGAGCGCCCAGATTTTACCTTAGCGAAAATTTGCTTTCAACCTCACTTTGTTTCATCATGATATTGCCCTGCCCTTGGCAAGAGCAGGGCAGTGTGCGCTGATTGCTTATTCACCTTTGATTTGGTCATGGGCCACGCTTTTAAAAGCGTGGCCTAAGGCTCCAAAGTGTGCTCCAACTTCAAAGTGTGTCCCAAAGCTCTTTTTTTCTCCTTTTTTTGTGCTTCTTTGCTTCTTTTTCTTCTTATTTCCTACAAGATTTATAAAATTAAAATATCAAGAAAATATATCATTTAAGTACAAAAGCATTCAATATTTAAGCAGAAATCATCAATTTCTTGTATGAAAAAGCATTGAAAAATGGGTATATGATGACCTGTCATCACAACACCAAACTTAAACCTTGCTTGTCCCCAAGCAAGAAAAGAATCATGCAATAAAGATTGACAATCCAAGGTAAGAAGAATAGCAACTCAATGTTCATGGTTAGCTAGTTTTCTATGCATGCTTCAATCACAAAAGAAATGTAAATGATTGATGCTTCTATCTAGCTCATTTTATGAAATCTTTTTCTTATAATTCTTCCTTGAAACAAGCTTTTGATTTTATTTTTTTTTATTTTTTTTTAGCTTCTCCTTTTGGGTGCTTTGCCCCATGAGTTGATAACAAAGCTACGACTTCTAAATGCTTTGTTTTCAAGTATTACTACTTGATACATAAGCACCACAAGCATTTAATTAGAGGACTTCATTAAGCTCATTTTTCTTTTCTTTTCTTGACTCTCTAATCATTGATGCTCAGAGCCTTGAGCTTTGAGGGAGTGCTTTTGCACTTGAGCCTAGCCTTGACTTCTAAGTGTTTTGTTTTCAAGCATTGGGCTTGATACATAAACCCACAAGCACTTAGCAAATAAATTGCCATTGGTACTCAGAGCCTTCAGCTTTCTCATTCTTTCCCTTTTTCTTTTCTTGCTTTAATTGTATTTGCTTCTTCAAGGTTTTCATGATTTCAAAAGATTTCACAAAATGTACAAGATGAAAAACTTCAATTAAATAAAATCCAATGCAATTGAGCAACAATCAATCATACTAGCTTTCCAAAACTTTTATGCGCATGCTAAGTTCTTCTTTAATGCCTTGTTTGTTTATGATCATGATACTTTATTGCTTTTGAACTCACAGGATTCAAGTTGGTAGTCATAATGGTACAGCACCATGTTATAATTCAAAATTCAAGCTATGCTTTATTCATACACACATGTAAACAGAAAGGATGAAGACAATCATGCAATTTAAGTGCCGGAAACAAATCAGAATAAAAGGAACTCTACAACCTTGTAGCTCATCTTAATTATTGTTGTCCTTTTTCCTCTATTCTTCCTCTTTCCCTTGCCAAACTCAGAATGCTTGCTCATCCTCAAGCAACAATTAGAACAATGGCTATGGGGCTAAGATGGATCATGAATGTCTTACACAATGAAATGTTAGTAGCACATGTGTTTTAAGCAAGCAAAATGAAAGATAACAATCAAGGCATCAGAGACAAAGACATTTTGATTGCAAACATAAGAAGGTGAGCACAATACATTGCATAAAAGATAAGTGGCACACCAAACTTAGTGTGACACTTTCACTTGAAATTAATGCAAGTATCTAGTAAGAATTAGGACCAAATTTTGTTGCATAGCAACACCAAACTTAGAATGCAACCATATGTCAATTTTATTTGAAACAAAACTAAACAAAAGAAACTGTTATTTGTTGAATACAATCACCAAGCCAAAAAATCTATCATGAATAAGGATCTCTTGATGCTGTATTAACAAAAACAGTTGATAAAAGAAAACTTAAAAATAAAGAGGTGACTAAAATAAAGAGAATGCAAACGAAATGTCAAAACAAAAGAAAAATAACAATGCAAAGGCAATATGATTATGCAGACAAGTGATGTTGCTTGAATGATTTGCATAGAAAATAAGTGGCACACCAAACTTAGAATCTTGGTGTGTCACTTTCATTTTTGATTTGATGCAATCATCCAAAAAGATTGAAAATAATTTGTTGCAAGGCAACACCAAACTTAGAATGTAATCATATGCCAATTTATTGAAATTTAAACAAAGCATGGAGAAGAAATGTACCTACTGTCTACCTGTTCTTCACTTTCTTCCTCTTCTTCGAGTTTGTTAAGAGGAATGACCTTAAAGGAGGAGAAGTTCCAGCTATTGTCCCCTTTCTTGGTTTCCTCTCAGCAAGCTTTCTTTTGAAATTGGCTTTATTGAGCTTGCTTGCTTGATCAGGGGGAAGATTGTTTGCAGTTGACCTTCTCATGAATGTTGTCCTTGATATCTTGGTCATAATCCTCTTCTTGGTGTTTTTGTTAATTGCCTTCACTTCTTTGGATTCAAGTTTTGGTTGCTGTGTGATTGTTGGAGTGATTTCTTTATCAAGAGCCTCTTGCATTGGTGGTTCCATGAGCTTTTCCTTCATGTACTTCTCTACTTCAGTTGAGTGTGACTTCTCTTGAATGTCTTCCTCCCTTTCTTCTTCATGATTTTCCATTAATGCCTCTGGGAGGGAATCTTTGTGTTTCATTGTCACCTCAAGTGGCTCTTGTGAATGTAGAATCCTTGGCTCATGTCCAAATACTTTCACCACCTCTTCCTTTTTCACTGAAATTTCACTTGACACAGAGGCTTCCTCATCTTGCTTTTCCACTTCCTCACCCACAAATTGGTCTTCATCCTCTCTGTTTGATGGTTCTAAGTTCCTCCTTGTTTGCTCTAAGGGCTCATTCATCTTCTTGAGGATGATTTCTTTCCAGGATTGGGGTTGTGTGTATCTTTCCACGAGTTTTCTATGTATTTCAATGGCTTGAAGGTAATCCTCATCTGGTGGTTCAAGAGATGAAAGTTAAGAGTAATTTTGGTGACGTGGATATGTTGTGGTGAAGTTGTGTTGAGGGGTGTGGAATGAGTTGTGTGATTGATGGGGTGACTTGTATGGATTTTGGTGGAAACTTTGTGTTGAGGCATAATTAAGTGATGAAGAACTTTCAAATGAGAAACTGGGACGTGAGGGTGGATGCTCTTTCATTCCTTGGTGATACTCCCATCCACCATGAGGATAATGGTATGAATCATTTTGTGGTGGTGAGAAATATCCCATATGATTATCTTGTTCATCTTGTGGCTTTGAAGTGCATCTCCATGGATTGGAGTGCTTAGAATCTGTAAATTCTTGGTGATATTCCCAACCACCATTAGAGATTTGTGATGGTGGGTGATATCCCAGAAAATTTGTTTGATCACAAGATGAGTTGAACTCCATTTGAATTTTGTAAAACACAACACCAATGAAAATTGGAATTACTCATATCAGAAATGAGTTTTGCTTAGTGAGGCAAAAACACAAACACCTTGGTTTCAACTTAGAACAGAGAACAAAAAAGAAAAAAATGCTTGATCTAGACTTCTCACCCACTTAATCATTGTTGATCTAATCAATCCCCGGCAACGGCGCCAAAAACTTGATGTGTGGAAAACGATCCAACACAAAACTCACCGGCAAGTGTACCGGGTCGCATCAAGTAATAAAACTCACGGGAGTGAGGTCGATCCCATAGGGATTGAAGGATTGAGCAATTTTAGTTTAGTGGTTGATTTAGTCAAGTGAATCAAGTATTGGTTGAGTGGTTTATCTTTAACAGAAGCTAAATTGCTTGGAATGTAAAGGGAGAGGGGAGAATTGCAATAAATTAAAGGACAGGAAAGTAAAAGTGCTGAATCTTAAAGAACAAGAAATTAAATGACTGAAACTTAAAGTGCAAGAAATGTAAATTGCAGTAACTTAAATTGCGAGAAATGTAAATTGCTTGAATGGAAAAGGGAGTTGAGGACTGGGATTTCAGAATTTCAGCAAGGGAAATTAAAGTGCTACAATTGATAAAGCAGAAATTGAATTAGAAATAACTAGAATCCAAACAGAAATGGAAATTAACATGCAGCTGAGGTTCACAGAAGAACCAAAAAGGAAAATGGGATCTCAGGACTCAAGAGACTAGAAAGCAAAGTCTAGATCTCAATTGCCTTCCCCGATCCAAGTTCACAAAGCAATTAACAAGAAATTGAAGAAGAAGCAGTAAAGGAACTTAAATTGAACTCAATTATGCAGAAGAGGAATTAAAGAGATTTTGAATGGAGATTGAGATAGAATTTCCTCAATTCTTCACACCCAAAACTCAAAACAAGAAAATTAAAAGTGCCCAAGCAAGAACGAGGAAGAAGAGAGATCAATTCTCCTCCCCAATTCTCTGAAATCTCAAAAGTTCCAAAAATAAAGATTCAAAGCTCAAAAGAAAGATCAAAGTTCAAAAGTAAAGGAAAAGGTCCTAATTACATCAAACTATCTCCTATTTATACACTTTCTATTCTTGGATCTTGGAATTTGGATGGGCTTTTGATTTGGTGAAGAAATGAATTAAATTGGATTTTTAATCCAATTTTCAGCCCAAGAACAATTGCTTCCAGGAGGCTGCCCTGCCCTTGTGGAGGGCAGGGCAGGAATTGATGCGTGCGGCCTTGGTGCGAGCGTGGTGTGCGAGTTGGTGCTGCAGGGTGCTGCCCTGCCCTTGTGGAGGGCAGGGCAGAAATTTTTGGTGCGCCAGTTTGGTGCGCTGGCCGTGCACTATGATGCTGCCAAAGCTCCCTTGGTGTGCCAGAATGGTGCGCTGGCCGTGCCACAACAAAATGCTGCCCTGCCCTTGCGGAGGGCAGGGCAATGTTTCCAAGTTGAAGCCCCGTGTTCGATCCTTGTGTGACGCGCACGCTACTTCTTTTCTTTGATATTCTTGGCACCAAAGTGAGACTTAGTTTCTTGTTTCCTCATGGTTCCGTGTTCGACTCTTGTGGCAAGCAATGGTGAACTTTTTCTTTGAATTTTTCCCTTTGGAGAGCCCGATATTGCCCTTGAGGAGGGCAGGGCAGTGTTTTTGTCCCCCTTGATCCATGGCATCAATTTGTGCTCTGCCCTTGTCGTGGGCAGGGCAGTGCTGCCTCTTAAGGCTTGTTTACTCATGTTGCCCTCCTAGAGGGCAGTGTGCCCTTGTGGAGGGCAATGCTTGCACTCCTCCTTTTATGCGCCACACTTTTTCTCTCTTTGGGCCACGCTTTCTTAAGACACGCTTCCTCTTTTCTTCTTTTCTTCACCTACAATAAACCAAAACAACCACTCAAAGTATCACTAAATTCACAAGGCTTATAAATCAATTAAAATTCAATTAAAATTAGCTTAAACCTCATGAGTTAGCATCAATTTAATGGTAGTTGCTTGATTTAAAGAAGTTATGCATTTTCATTCCAAATCTCTTACTTAGGATGCAAGAAAGTGCATAAAGACTAATAAAACAAGTGAAATTAGCTTGAAAAATGGGTATATGATGACTTGTCATCAACCTTCATCACTTATGTATTTTCACCGGTGGAGTTTCTACACCTCATTGATTAAGGTGTGGAGCTCTATTGTTCCTCATGAATTAATGCAAAATACTATTGTTTTTCTATTCAATTCACGTTTATTCTTGTTCTAAGATATTCACTCGTACTTAAACCTGATGGATGTGATGATCCGTGACATTCATCATCATCCTCCCTTATGAACGCGTGCCTGGCGACTACCTCCGTTCTATCTGCGAGAGTTTGAGTATGTATCTCTTGGCCTCCTGGTTCACGATGCATGGTGGACTCTCCTAACAATAGAGCCTTCCATTCTGTGAGATCAGAGTCTTCGTGGTATAAGTTAGAATCAATTGGCAGCATTCTTGAGATCCGAAAAGTCTAAACCTTGTCTGTGGTATTCCGAGTAGGATCTGGGATGGGATGACTGTGACTAGCTTTAAACTCATGATTGTTGGGCGCAGTGACAGTGTCCAAAAGAATAAATGTATTCTATTCCGACATGATCAAGAACCGACAGCTGATTAGTGATGAGCGGATAATTTATACGCTTTTTGGCATTGTTTTTTGTATGTTTTTAGTATGTTTTAGTTAGTTTTTATTATATTTTTATTAGTTTTTATTTAAAATTCACTTTTCTGGACTTTACTATGAGTTTGTGTGTTTTTTCTGTGATTTCAGGTATTTTCTGACTGAAATTGAGGGACCTGAGCAAAAATCTGATTCAGAGGCTAAAAAGGACTGCAGATGCTGTTGGATTCTGACCTCCCTGCACTCGAAGTGGATTTTCTAGAGCTATAGAAGCCCAATTGGCACGCTCTCAATTGCGTTGGAAAGTAGACATTCTGGGATTTCTAGCAATGTATAATAGTCCATACTTTGCCCGAGATTTGATGGCCCAAACAGGCGTTCCAAGTCAGCTCAAGAATTCTGGCGTTAAACGCCGGAACTGGCACAATAATGAGAGTTAAACGCCCAAACTGGCACAAAAGCTGGCGTTTAACTCCAAGAAAAGTCTCTACACACGAAAGCTTCAATGCTTAGCCCAAGCAAACACCAAATGGGCATGGAAGTGGATTTTTATGTCATTTACTCATCTTTGTAAACCCTAAGCTACTAGTTCTCTACAAATAGGACCTTTTGCTATTGTATTAGACATCTTTTGATCACTTTAGATCTTAGGATCATCTTTGGACATCTAGTTCTTAGATTATGGGAGGCTGGCCATTCGGCCATGCCTAGACCTTGTTCTTATGTATTTTCAACGGTGGAGTTTCTACACACCATAGATTAAGGTGTGGAGCTCTGCTGTACCTCGAGTATTAATGCAATTACTACTGACAATCGCCTCCGTTCTACCTTAGATTGAGTGGACATATCTTGGATCCCTTAATCGGAATCTTCGTGGTATAAGCTAGAATTGATGGCGGCATTCAAGAGAATTCGGAAGGTCTAAACCTTGTCTGTGGTATTCTGAGTAGGATTCAAGGATTGAATGACTGTGACAAGCTTCAAACTCGTGATTGTGGGGCATTAGTGACAAACGCAAAAGAATCACTGGATTCTATTCCGACATGATCGACAACCGACAGATGAATAGTCGTGCTGTGACAGAGCGCATTGAACATTTTCACTGAGAGGACGGGACTGTAGCTATTGACAACGGTGATGCCCAACATACAGCTTGCCATGGAAAGGAGTAAGAAGGATTGGATGAAGACAATAGGAAAGCAGAGAGACGGAAGGGACAAAGCATCTCCATACGCTTATCTGAAATTTTCACCAATGAATTACATAAGTATCTCTATCTCTATTTTATGTTTTATCATTAATCCTCCATAACCATTTGAATCCACCTGAATGAGATTTACAAGATGACCATAGCTTGCTTCATACCAACAATCTCCGTGGGATCGACCCTTACTCACGTAAGGTTTATTACTTGGACGACCCAGTGCACTTGCTGGTTAGTTGTGCAAAGTTGTGATAAAGAGTTGAGATTGCAATTGAGCGTACCATGTTGATGGCGCCATTGATGATCACAATTTCGTGCACCAAGTTTTTGGCGCCGTTGCCGGGGATTGTTTGAGTTTGGACAACTGACGGTTCATCTTGTTGCTTAGATTAGGTATTTTTCTTCAGAATTTTTAAGAATGAATTCTAGAGTCTCAAGGTGATGTTCTTATCATCACCAAAGCTGATTGATTCTCATCAATTTAGCTCTTGAATGTAATGTCCTGCTGAAGCTTGGCTAGCCATGTCTAATCTTTTTAGACTACAACTTTAGACTAACATTGTATGATTCCTGGAATTCTTATTAAACGTTTTGATCCTCTTTATTTTCTTTTTCCACATAATTTTCGAAAAAACCAAAAAAAATTACAAAGTCATAAAAATCAAAAATATTTTATGTTTCTTGTTTGAGTCTAGTGTCTCATTTTAAGTTTGGTGTCAATTGCATGTTTCTGTTCTTCTTGCATTTTTCGAATTCATTCATGTGTCTTCACTGATCTTCAAGTTGTTCGTGATGATTTGCTTGCTCTGATCTTTAACTTCTCTTGTCTTGTGTGTTTTGTTGTTTCTCATATGCACTCTCAATTTGTTAGTGTCAGTAGTATACAAACTTCTAGGTTTGGTGTCATGCATGCATTGTTTATTTGATCTTAGTTTCATTTTGATTATTCCTCATTACTAAAAATTCAAAAAAAATTTTAATATGTGTCTTTTCAAGTCAATAATACAGAGAATTGAAGATTCAGAACATACAGCAGAGGAATCACACAGAAAAAGCTGGGCGTTCAAAACGCCCAGTGAAGAAGGAAAACTGGCGTTTAAACGCCAGCCAAGATACCTGGCTGGGCGTTTAACGCCCAAAAGGGTAGCATTTTGGGCGTTAAATGCCAGAATGGATACCATTCTGGGCGTTTAACGCTAGGATGGCACAAGAGGGAAGATTTTGTTTTTAATTCAAATTTTTTTCAAGTTTTTCAAAATCAAATCTTTTTCAAATCATATCTTTTCAATCATATATTTTCAAAATCAATTTCTTTCCATTTTCAAAAATACTTGCTAACAATTAATGATTTGATTCAACATTTCAAGTATGTTGCCTTTTCTGTTGAAAAAGGTTTAATGTTTGAATCATATCTTTTCTTGTTAGCCAAGTCATTGATTTTAAAAATCAAATCTTTTTAAATTGTTTTTCAATCATATCTTTTCAATCAAATCTTTTTAAAACCATAACTTTTCAATCATATCTTCTTAATCACATATTTTTCAAAATAGTTCTCAATCATATTTTTTGATTTCTAATTTCAAAATCTTTTTCAAATTTCATTTAATTTCTTTCCCAATCTTAGTTTTCGAAAATCAATTACCATTTTTCAAAATTTCTTTTAATTAATTCACTTTAATTTTTGAAAATTTCTTTCCCTCTTCTCACATCCTTCTATTTATGGACTAACACTTCTCCTCAATGCACAATTCGAACTCTATCCCTCTTGATAAGTTCGAATTCTTCTACCTCCTCCTTCTACTCTTCTTTTCCTCTGACACCTCAAAGAATCTCTATACTGTGACATAGAGGACTCCATATTTTCTTGTTTTCTTCTCTTTCATATGAGCAGGAGCAAAGACAAAGGAATTCTTGTTGAAGCTGACCCTGAACCTGAAAGGACCTTGAAGCGAAAGCTAAGAGAAGCTAAAGCATAATTCTCTGTAGAGGACCTAACAGAAATCTTCAAAGAAGAATACATGGCAGCCGAAAACAATAACAATGCAAACAATGCAAGGAAGGCGCTGGGTGACTTTACTGTACCTACTCCCGACTTCTATGGGAGAAGCATCTCTATCCCTGGCATTGAAGCAAACAACTTTGAGCTTAAGCCTCAATTAGTTGCTCTAATGCAACAGAATTGCAAGTTCCATGGACTTCCATTGGAAGATCCTCATCAGTTTTTAGCTGAATTCTTGCAAATCTGTAACACTGTCAAGACCAATGGGGTTAACCCTGAGGTCTACAGACTTATGCTATTCCCTTTTGCTGTAAGAGACAGAGCTAGGATATGGTTGGACTCACAACCTAAAGAAAGCCTGAACTCTTGGGAAAAGCTAGTTAATGCCTTCTTGGCAAAGTTCTTTCCACCTCAAAAATTGAGTAAGCTTAGAGTGGAAGTCCAAACCTTCAGACAGAAGGAAGGTGAATCCCTCTATGACGCTTGGGAAAGATACAAACAATTGATCAGAAAGTGTCCTTCTGACATGCTTTCTGAACGGAGCATCATAGGTATCTTCTATGATGGTTTGTCTAAACTGTCCAAGATGTCATTGGACAGCTCTGCTGGAGGATCTCTTCATCTGAAGAAGACGCCTGCAAAAGCTCAAGAACTCATTGAAATGGTTGCAAATAACCAATTCATGTACACTTCTTAAAGGAATCTTGTGAACAATGGGATGAATCAGAAGAAAGGAGTTCTTGAGATTGATTCTCTGAATGCTATATTAGCTCAGAAAAAAATATTGACTCAGCAAGTCAATATGATTTATCAAAGTCTGTCTGGAATGCAAGCTGCACCAGGCAGTACTAAGGACGCTTCATCTGAAGAAGAAGCTTATGATCCTGAGAACCCTTCAATGGAAGAGGTGAATTACATGGGAGAACCGTATGGAAACACCTATAATCCTTCATGGAGAAATCATCCAAATCTCTCATGGAAGGATCAACAGAGACCTCAACAAGGTTTCAACAACAATAATGGTGGAAGAAACAGGTTTGGCAATGGCAAGCCTTTTCCATCATCTTCTCAGCAACAGACAGAGAATTCTAAGCAAAGCCACTCTGATTTATCAACCATGGTCTCTGATCTAATCAAAACCATTCAAAGATTCATGACTGAAACAAGGTCCTCCATTAGAAACTTGGAGGCACAAGTGGGTCAGCTGAGTAAGAAAGTTACTGAACTCCCTCCTAGCACTCTCCCAAGCAATACAAAAGAGAATCCAAAAGGAGAGTGTAAGGCCATCAACATGGCCGAATTTGGAGAGGAGGAAGAGGGAGTGATCGCCACTGAGGAAGACCTCAATGGACGTCCACTGGCCTCCAATGAGTTCCCCAATGAGGAATCATGGGAATCTGAGGCTCACACTGAGACCATAGAGATTCCATTGGATTTACTTCTGCCATTCATGAGCTCTGATGAGTATTCTTTCTCTGAAGAGGACGAAGATGTCACTGAAGAGCAAGTTGCCAAGTACGTTGGAGCAATCATGAAGCTAAATGACAAGTTATTTGGTAATGAGACTTTGGAGGATGAACCCTTTGCTCACCAAAGAACTGGATGACTTGACTAGGCAGAAATTACCTCAAAAGAGACAGGACCGTGGAAAGTTCTCAATACCTTGTACAGTAGGCACCATGACCTTCAAGAAGGCTCTGTGTGACCTAGGGTCAAGCATAAACCTCATGCCTCTCTCTATAATGGAGAAGCTAGGGATCTTTGAGGTACAAGCTGCAAGAATCTCACTAGAGATAGCAGACAATTCAAGAAAACAAGCTTATGGACTTCTAGAGGATGTTCTGGTAAAGATTGAAGACCATTACATCCCTGCTGATTTCATAGTCCTAGAGACTGGGAAGTGCATGGATGAATCCATCATCCTTGGCAGACCTTTCCTAGCCACAGCAAAGGCTGTGATTGATGTTGACAGAGGAGAATTGATCATTCAAGTGAATGAAGAATTCCTTATGTTTAAAGCTCAAGGATATCCCTCTGTAACCATGAAGAGGAAGCATGAAGAGCTTCTCTCAAAATAGAGTTAAACAGAGCCCCCACAGTCAAACTCTAAGTTTGGTGTTGGGAGGCCACAACCAAATTCTAAGTTTGGTGTTGAACCCCCACATTCAAACTCTAAGTTTGGTGTTGGGAGGTTCCAACATTACTCTAAGTATCTGTAAGGCTCCATGAGAGCCCACTGTCAAGCTACTGACATTAAAGAAGCGCTTGTTGGGAGGCAACCCAATGTTATATTTATCTATTTTCCATTGTTATTTTTTGTTTTCTATAGGTTGATGATCATGGGAAGTCACAAAATCAATTGAAAAAGCAAAAATAGAATGAAAAACAGAAAGAAAAATAGCACACCCTAGAGGAAAATTTGCTGGCGTTTAAACGCCAGTAAAGATAGCAAAATGGGCGTTTAACGCCCAGTCTGGCACCATTCTGGGCGTTTAATGCCAGAAAGGGGCACCAGACTGGCGTTTAACGCCAGGAATGGGCAAGAAGCTAGCGTTAAACGCCAGAAATGGGCACCAGCCCGGCGTTTAACGCCAGGATTGGCAGAATGAGCATTTTTGCTCGCCACTTGGTGCAAGGATGAATTATCCTTGACACCTCAGGATCTATGGACCCCACAGGATCCCCACCTACCCCACCACTCTCTCTCTTCTTCACCCATTCACCAATCACCTCAACACCTGTTTCCCAAAAACCCCTCACCTATCAAATCCTACCATTCTCTTCACCACTCACATCCATCCTTCATAAAACCCCACCTACCTCACCATTCAAATTCAAACTGCTTTCCCTCCCAAACCCACCCATATTGGCCGAACCCTACCCCTCTCTCCACCCCTATATATAAACCCATCTTCCCTCCTTCATTTTCACACAACCTACACACTACTTCTCCCCCTTGGCCGAAAAAACAAAGCCATCTCCATCTCCTCTATTTCTTCTTCTTCTACTCTCTTCTTTCTTCTTTTGCACGAGGACGAGCAAACCTTCTAAGTTTGGTGTGGTAAAAGCATTGCTTTTTGTTTTTTCATAACCATTTATGACATCTAAGGCCGGAGAAACCTCTAGAAAGAGGAAAGGGAAGGCAAAAGCTTCCACCTCCGAGTCATGGGAGATGGAGAGATCCATCTCAAGGGTGCATCAAGACCACTTCCATGAAGTTGTGGCCATGAAGAAGGTGATCCCCGAGGTCCCTTTCAAACTCAAAGAGTGAATATCCCCGACATGAGATCCGAAGAAGAGGTTGGGAAGTTCTCACCAACCCCATTCAACAAGTCAGAATCTTAATGGTTCAAGAGTTATATGCCAATGCATGGATCACCAAGAACCATGATCAAAGTGTGAAGCCGGACCCAAAGAATTGGCTTACAATGGTTCGGGGAAAATGCTTAGATTTTAGTCTGGAAAATGTAAGGTTGGCATTCAACTTGCCCATGATGCAAGGAGATGAACACCCCTACACTAGAAGGGTCAACTTTGATCAAAGGTTGGACCATGTCCTCATAGACATTTGTGAAGAGGGTGCTCAATGGAAGAGAGATTCAAGAGGGAAGCCGGTTCAACTGAGAAGGCATGACCTCAAGCCCGTGGCTAGGGGATGGTTGGAGTTTATCCAACGCTCAATCATTCTCACTAGCAACCGGTCCGAAGTTACTATAGACCAGGCTATCATGATTCATAGCATCATGATTGGCGAGGAAGTAGAAGTTCATGAGGTTATATCCCAAGAACTTTATAAGGTGGCGGACAAGTCCTCTACGTTGGCAAGGTTAGCCTTCCCTCATCTCATTTGTCACCTCTGTAATTCAGTTGGAATTAACATATAGGGAGACATCCTCATTGATAAGGACAAGCCCATTACTAAGAAAAGGATGGAGCAAACAAGAGATCCCACTCATCATGAAATTCCTGAGATGCCTCAAGGGATGCACTTTCCTCTACAAAACTATTGGGAGCAAATCAACACCTCCCTAGGAGAATTGAGTTCCAACATGGGACAACTAAGGGTGGAGCATCAAGAACATTCCATCCTCCTCCATGAAATTAGAAAAGATCAAAGAATCATGAGAGAGGAGCAACAAAGGCAAGGAAGAGACATTGAGGAGCTCAAGCACTCCATAAGATCTTCAAGAGGAAGAACAAGCCGCCATCACTAAGGTGGACCCGTTCTTTAACTTCCTTGTTCTTTATTTTCCTGTTTTTCGAATTTTTATGCTTATGTTTGTCTATGTTTGTGTCTTATGATCATTAGTGTCTTAGTGTCTTATGAATGTCCTATGAATGCATCACCTTTCTTAAATGAAAAATGTTCTTAATTGAAAAAGAGAAGAATTGCATGAATTTCAAATTTTATAACAGATTAATTATTTTGATGTGGTGGCAATACTTTGACTTCTGAATGTATACTTGAACAGTGCATATGTCTTTTGAATTTGTTGTTCATGAATGTTGGCTCTTGAAAGAATGATGAAAAAGGAGACAGGTTACTGAGGATCTGAAAAATCATAAAAATGATTCTTGAAACAAGAAAAAGCAGTGAATTCAAAAAAAAAAGAGAGAGTATATGCGAAAAAAAAGAGAGAAAGCAAGCAGAAAAAACCAATAGCCCTTTAAACCAAAAGGCAAGGGTAAAAATAAAGTCGTGATTCAAGGCAAAAAGAGTGTGCTTAAGAACCCTGGACACCTCTAATTGGGGACTCTAGCAAAGCTGAGTCACAATCTGAAAAGGTTCACCCAGTTATGTGTCTGTGGCATGTATGTATCCGGTGGTAGTACTGGAAGACAGAGTGCTTTGGGCCACGACCAAGACTCATAAAGTAGCTGTGTTCAAGAATCATCATACTTAACTAGGAGAATCAATAAGAGTATCTGGATTCTGAGTTCCTATAGAAGCCAATCATTCTGAATTTCAAAGGATAAAGTGAGATGCCAAAACTGTTCAGAGGCAAAAAGCTAAAAGCCCCGCTCATCTAATTAATACTGATCTTCGTAGATGTTTTTGGAATTCATTGCATATTCTCTTCTTTTTTATCTTATTTGATTTTCAGTTGCTTGGGGACAAGCAACAATTTAAGTTTGGTGTTGTGATGAGCGGATAATTTATACGCTTTTTGGCATTGTTTTTAGTATGTTTTAGTTAGTTTTTATTATATTTTTATTAGTTTTTATTTAAAATTCACTTTTCTTGACTTTACTATGAGTTTGTGTGTTTTTCTATGATTTCAGGTATTTTCCGGCTGAAATTGAGGGACTTGAGCAAAAATCTGATTCAGAGGCTAAAAAGGACTGCAGATGCTGTTGGATTTTGACCTTCCTGCACTCGAAGTGGATTTTCTAGAGCTACAGAAGCCCAATTGGCATGCTTTCAAATGCGCTGAAAAGTAGACATCTTGGGCTTTCCAGAAATGTATAATAATCTATACTTTGCCCGAGATTTGATGGCCCAAATAGGCGTTCCAAGTCAGCTCAAGAATTCTGGCGTTAAACGCTGAAACTGGCACAAAAGCTGGCGTTTAACTCCAAGAAAAGTCTCTACACACGAAAGCTTCAATGCTCAGCCCAAGCACACACCAAGTGGGCACGGAAGTGGATTTTTATGTCATTTACTCATCTTTGTAAATCCTAAGCTACTAGTTCTCTACAAATAGGACCTTTTGCTATTGTATTAGACATCTTTTGATCACTTTAGATCTTAGGATCATCTTTGGACATCTAGTTCTTAGATCATGGGAGGCTGGCAATTCGGCCATGACTAGACATTGTTCTTATGTATTTTCAACGGTGGAGTTTCTACACACCATAGATTGAGGTGTGGAGCTATGCTGTACCTCGAGTATTAATGCAATTACTATTGTTCTTCTATTCAATTCGGCTTATTCTTGTTCAAAGATATCACTTGTTCCTCAACTTGATGAATGTGATGATCCGTGACACTCATCATCATTCTCACTTATGAACGTGTGCCTGACAACCACCTCCATTCTACATTAGATTGAGTGGACGTCTCTTGGATCCCTTAATCAGAATCTTCATGGTATAAGCTAGAATTGATGGCGGCATTCAGGAGAATCCGGAAGGTCTAAACCTTGTCTGTGGTATTCTGAGTAGGATTCAAGGATTGAATGACTGTGACGAGCTTCAAACTCACGATTGTAGGGCGTTAGTGACAGACGCAAAAGAATCACTGGATTCTATTCCGACATGATCGAGAACTGACAGATGAATAGCCGTGCTGTGACAGAGCGCGTTGAACATTTTCACTGAGAGGACGGGACTGTAGCCATTGACAACGGTGATGCCCAACATACAGCTTGCCATGGAAAGGAGTAAGAAGGATTGGATGAAGACAGTAGGAAAGCAGAGAGACGGAAGGGACAAAGCATCTCCATACGCTTATCTGAAATTTTCACCAATGAAATACATAAGTATCTCTATCTTTATTTTATGTTTTATCATTAATCCTCCATAACCATTTGAATCCGCCTGACTGAGATTTACAAGATGACCATAGCTTGCTTCATACCAACAATCTCCGTGGGATCGACCCTTACTCGCGTAAGGTTTATTACTTGGACGACCCAGTGCACTTCCTGGTTAGTTGTGCGAAGTTGTGATAAAGAGTTGAGATTGCAATTGAGCGTACCATGTTGATGGCGCCATTGATGATCACAATTTCGTGCACCAATTAGCCATGCGGGAAACCGTAGAGGACATGTTTTCACTGAGAGGACGGATGTTAGCCGTTGACAACGGTGATCCACCAGCATACAGCTTGCCATGGAAGGGAGTAAGCATGATTGGATAAGGACAATAGGAAAGCAGAGGCTCAGAGGGAACAAAGCATCTCCATACGCTTATCTAAAATTCCCACCAATGAATTGCATAAGTATCTCTATCCTATTTTATGTTTTATTTCTCTTTTAATTATCAAAACCTCATAACCATTTGAGTCTACCTGACTGAGATTTACAAGATGACCATAGCTTGTTTCAAGCCAACCATCTCCGTGGGATCGACCCTTACTCACGTAAGGTATTACTTGGACGGCCCAGTACACTTGCTGGTCAGCTGCGCGGAGTTGTGAGAGAAGTGTAAACTCACGATTTCATGTACCACGTTGCTACAGTCCTCACTAGTAGGCTAGGATTGTTGGGTTGTGGCCTCCAGTCTCTGCTTGTAGGACACCTGCATAACACATGTTAGAAGTCGAACGACAGTTAATTGAAAACTTTACGTCAAATGATGTTTACTCACATAATGATCGCAGACCGTTGATTAGCAAACCTCTCCTTGCTCTCCTTCAAAGTGTGAGTATACTTGAAGGTCTCCACAAATATCGCATCACTATCCAACGACTTAGATGATACATGTTGAAACAAAATGTTAAATCAAGTAATAATGATATCAAATGTCAAAGACAAACAAACTTAATTATAAAATGAAACAAGTTGCATACATTTACCTTCATGAAAGCCACTAAGCTGCCGGTGTACTTCGACGGCTTGGTCAATGCCCTATTAGTTTTATTTGTGAGACTGCAACACCTAAACCTCTCATCAGTCTCCCAATGAACGTACATTTCCTTCTTAATGTCCGAACAGAGCCAAATAGTGAGGTATTTGCACCTCTCACGTACGTCCTCTATCATCTACTGAAGCAGTCTAGTCATCTGATGGTCGAATATATTCCTGATCATGGCATCATGGGTCTTGTCCCATATAAATTTCTGCTACATATAGAATATTTACCACAATTTAATCGAAATTAAATACGTAATTAAATATAATTGAAGATAGAAATTAACTAAGATTTGAATATGTTGAGTTTTTATCGCCCACTTCTGAAACCATCGCTCTCTGGTCTCAGCAGGAAACTTCTTGTAGCTCGGCCATGGGTGGTTGTTGGTGGACGAAATTGTGATTCATACTTAAATTGTTGTTCGAAATTGATTCCCAGGTAATGGCCCCAAAAACTTGGTACTCAATACCATGGTCTAAACATAATTTCACAACTTCGCTCAACTAACCAGCAAGTGTACTGGGTCGTCCAAGTAATAAACCTTACGTGAGTAAGGATCGATCCCACAGAGATTGTTGGTATGAAGCAAGATATGGTCATCTTGTAAATCTCAGTCAGGCGGATAATAAATGGTTATGGAGTTTTCGAATAATAATAATAAATAAACTGAAAATAAAGATAGAAATACTTATGTAGATCATCGATGGGAATTTCAGATAGGCGTATGAAGATGCTGTGCTCCTTCTGAATCTCTGCTTTCCTACTACCTTCATCCAATCCTTCTTACTCCTTTCCATGGCAAGCTGTATGTAGGGCATCACCGTTGTCAATGGCTACATCCCATCCTCTCAGTGAAAAAGGTCCAAATGCTCTGTCACGGCATGGCTAATCATCTATCGATTCTCGATCATGTTGGAATAGAATCCCTTGATTCTTTTGTGTTTGTGATCATGCCCAACAATCGCGAGTTTGAAGCTCGTCACAGTCATTCAATCCCGGAATCCTACTCGGAATACCACAGATAAGGTTTAGACTTCCGGATTCTCATGAATGCCGCCATCAATTCTAGCTTATACCACGAAGACTCTGATCTCACGGAATAGAAGGCTCGGTTGTCAGGCGAGGGCAACCATGCATCGTGCATGAGGAATCCAAGAGATACACACTCTAGCTTTCGCTTGTAGAACGGAAGTGGTTGTCAGGCACGCGTTCATAGGGAGGGATGATGATGAGTGTCACGGATCATCACATCCATCAGGTTGAAGTACGAATGGTATCTTAGAATAGGAATAAATCGAATTGAATAGAAAATAGTAGTAATTGCATGAAAACTTGAGGTACAGCAGAGCTCCACACCCTTAATCTATGGTGTGTAGAAACTCCACCGTTGAAAATACATAAGTAATGAAGGTTCAGGCATGGCCGAATGGCCAGCCCCCAAAACGTGATCACAGGATCAAAAATACAATCCCTGATCTAGGATCAGTCAAAAGACTTTTAATACACTAGTAAAAAGTTCTATTTATACTAAACTAACCACTAGGATTTATAGAAGTAAGTAATTGATGCAGAAATCCACTTCTGGGACCCACTTGGTGTGTGCTTGGGCTGAGCTTGAGTTTTACACATTCAGAGGCTTCTTTTGGAGTTGAACGCCAAGTTGTAACATGTTTTTGGCATTCAACTCTGGTTCGTGATATGTTTCTGGCGTTTGACTCCAGAATGCAGCATGTAACTGGCGTTGAGCGCCAGTTTATGTCATCTAATCACGCATAAAGTATGGACAATTATATATTTCTGGAAAGCTCTGGATGTCTAATTTCCAACGCCGTTGAGAGCGCACCAACTGGAGTTCTATAGCATCAGAAAATCCATTTCGAGTGTAGGGAGGTCAGAATCCAACAACATCAGCAGTCCTTTGTTAGCCTTCTTATCAGAGTTTTGCTCAGGTCCCTCAATTTCAGTCAGAAATTACCTGAAATCACAGAAAAACACACAAACTCATAGTAAATTCCAGAAATGTGAATTTATCATAAAAACTAATGAAAACATCCCTAAAATTAACTATATCCTACTAAAAACTACCTAAAAACAATGCCAAAAAGCGTATAAATTATCCGCTCATTTGTCGTGCATCAACTTGATGATATTATTACACTCTTGTGTATATTCAATGTTATTTGGCACAAACATATCAATGAAAAACTTAAGATTAGTAATTTACCAAAAAATTATTTGAAGTAATCTATAAACTTCCATTATATTTAGATTTTGTAGAAATTTTGACAGAGTTTAATCTATAACTAGAAGGTGCCAAAAGCTCTATCCATCAACAATTTACTTAAATAATTCACAAACAAACCAATATGGCATTATATGACTTAAGCATCAACATTCAGAAATTCTCAAACACTTCTAGCAGTTCAAACCTACTAACATAAATCAAACTTATCTTAATAACCTAAATCTACTAAAATAGAAAACTTAAGATTAGCAACTACAAATGTTGAATAACAATGTTAAAATAATTTATATATAAAAGACTTAAAATAGTATTCATGCCGTCAAACCATCAGGTCATATCGTCATCCGTACGGCGGGAGGTGGTGGAGGGACATTTGGCTGGGACCCGTGAGAGGATTCTGACATGTCGGTGTTTGTCGCTGGAGGAGGCGTCATCGTCAAAATAGTGGGTTACTGAGCGGATGGAGGTGGTGGAGGAGCCCACTCTATTGAAGTAGCCAGACGACTTCCTGGTGGCGGGGGTGGCACAATAGAATGAGCAACGTAGTTGGGATTATGGACCATGATGAATGGCTGATCCTGTGCACCCCATGCATGTAACGTCCCAGGGGTAGTCAGAATAGAGGACGAAGATTGAGAAGTCCCAGGGTACCAGTAGACACCCTCCCTTTACCATGACTATGAGGCAAATTCGTGACACCTTTGCCTGTTGTCATGTCTGGAAAGAGCATACTAGCAAATACATATGTCACAACAACAATATAATAATAAAAAATATTTCACAACCTATAACTCAGATAAAAAATACCTCAGAAAGAGACTAGTTAACAAATTTTGGACTAAGTAAAGTTAGGTAATATAACTATAATACATATATTACATTTTATCGACAAAATATGTGATTGTAAAAATTATTAAAATAAATCCTTAATTTATTGAATCTCAAGCAATCCACCATGATATCTATGCAATATGCCTAACAAGAATAATATGGAAGTAAGAATTGACTTTTAAGAATTGAACCAAAATTTTATTAAGATCTTTTTGAGGTATTTTTATAAACAATTGGTGTGCGAAATCATGAAACACATCAAATAACACAACCAAATATTTTCTCAACATCAATTAACAAGTACAGTATACTAGCAGTAGCAGTTCACAACATTTCCAGCAACATATTTAAACAAACAGTTTTAATCAATCAAGCAATTCATAATTCTAAATATCTTTCAACAACTTAAAAGCTAATACCCTAAATCTAAGATATCTTAACAACCTAAAATACAAAAATTAGAAAACTAAATAGAGCCAACTATAAAACTAATTCAAAACTTAAAACTGAAATTTTAATCAAACCTAAACTGAATTAAACTCAAGTTAATGAAATTAAAACAAAAGTTGGTTCAAGAAATTGCAACGGAGTATACAGAAACAGGGGGAAGACGTAGTGGAGATGGCGATGGAATGAGGTAACAATGATGGCAATGGTTCAAGAACTCGAGGCAGTGATGATGCACGAAAACTTGTCTCTTGATGAGCAGATAATTTATACGCTTTTTGGCATTGTTTTTAGGTAGTTTTTAGTAGGATCTAGCTACTTTTAGGGATGTTTTCATTAGTTTTTATGCTAAATTCACATTTCTGGACTTTACCATGAGTTTGTGTGTATTTTTGTGATTTCAGGTATTTTCTGGCTGAAATTGACGGACCTGAGCAAAACCCTGATAAGAGGCTGACAAAGGACTGCTGATGCTGTTGGAATCTGACCTCTCTGCACTAAAAATGGATTTTCTTGAGCTACAGCACTCCAAATGGCGCGCTCTTAATGGCGTTGGAAAGTAGACATCCAGAGCTTTCCAGCAATATATAATAGTCTATACTTAATTCGTGATTAAATGATGTAAACTGGCGCTCAACGCCAGTTCCATGCTGCATTCTGGAGTCAAACGCTAGAAACACGTCACGAACCAGAGTTGAATGCCCAAAACACGTTACAACTTGGTGTTCAACTCCAAGAGAAGCCTCAGCTCGTGGATAGATCAAGCTCAGCCCAAGCACACACCAAGTGGGCCCCGGAAGTAGATTTCTGCATCAATTACTTACTTTTGTAAACCCTAGTAGCTAGTCTAGTATAAATAGGACGTTTTACTATTGTATTAGACATCTTTGGTCTCAGTTTCATTTTATTATTCATCTTAGGAGACTATTGATCATGTTTAGGGGCTGGCCATTCGGCCATGCCTGGACCTTCATCACTTATGTATTTTCAACGGTGGAGTTTCTGTACACCATAGATTAAGGGTGTGGAGCTTTGCTGTACCTCAAGTTTCAATGCAATTACTATTTTCTATTCAATTCGACTTATTCCTATTCTAAGATATTCGTTGCACTTCAACATGATGAATGTGATGATCCGTGACACTCATCATCATTCTCACCTATGAACGCGTGACTGACAACCACTTCCGTTCTACCTTAGACCGGGCACATATCTCTTGGATTCCTTAATCAGAATCTTCGTGGTATAAGCTAGAATTGATGGCAGCATTCATGGGAATCCGGAAAGTCTAACCTTGTCTGTGGTATTCTGAGTAGGATTCTGGGATTGAATGACTGTGACGAGCTTCAGACTCGCGATTGCTGGGCGTGATGACAAACGCAAAAGAATCAAGGGATTCTATTCCAACATGATCGAGAACCGACAGATGATTAGCCGTGCTGTGACAGAGCATTTGGACCATTTTCACTGGGAGGATGGGATGTAGCCATTGACAATGGTGATTCCCTACATACAGCTTGCCATAGAAAGGAGTGACAAAATTGGGATAAAAGCAGTAAGAAAGCATAGATTCAGAAGGAACACAGTACCTCTATACACCTATCTGAAATTCCCACCATTGAATTACATGAGTAACTCTATCTTTATTTTCTGTTTAAATTTATTATTATTATTCGAAAATCCAATAATCTCTTAATATAGTTGAATCCGTTTGACTGGGATTTAAAAGATGACCATAGCTTGCTTCATACCAACAATCTCTGTGGGATCGACCCTTACTCACGTAAGGTATTACTTGGACGACCCAGTACACTTACTGGTTAGTTGTGCGGAGTTGTGACAAAGTGTGATTTATGTTTGAGAGCACCAAGTCTTTGGAGCCATTGTTGATGATCACAATTTCGTCCACCAAGTTTTTGGCGCTGTTGCCGGGGATTGTTCGAGTATGAACAACTGATGGTTAATCTTGTTGCTCAGATCAGGTAATTTGCTTTTTGTTTTAATTTCAAAAATTTTTCAAAAAAATCTTTCGAAAAAATAATAAAAATACAAAAAATAATAAAATCATAAAAATCAAAAATATTTTGTGATTCTTGTTTGAGTCTAGTGTCAATTTTTAAGTTTGGTGTCAATTGCATGTTTTAAAAATTTCTTGCATTTTTCGATAATACATGCATTCATAGTGTTCTTCATGATCTTCAATTTGTTCTTGGTAAGTCTTCTTGTTTGATCTTGATGTTTTCTTGTTGTGTGTCTTTTATTGTTTTTCATGTGCATTCTTGCATTCATATAGTCTAAACATTAAAGATTTCTAAGTTTGGTATCTTGCATATTTTCTTTGCATAAAAAATTTTTCAAAAATATGTTCTTGATGTTCATCATGATCTTCAAAGTGTTCTTGATGTTCATCTTGACATTCATAGTGTTCTTGCATGCATAATGTGTTTTGATTCATAATTTTCATGTTGTGAGTCATTTTTTATGTTTTTCTCTCTCATAATTAAAAATTCAAAAATAAAAAACATCTTTTCCTTTTTTCTCACAAAATTTCAAAAATTTGGGTTGACTTAGTCAAAAATTTTTAAAATTAGTTGTTTCTTGTAAGTCAAGTCAAATTTTCAAATTTAAAAAAATCTTATCTTATTAAAACTTGTTCAAAAAATCAAATCTTTTTTTATTTGATTTAATTTTCGAAAATGTAATTTTTTAAAATATTTTTCAAAAATCTTTTTCTTAGTTTTATCTTTATTTTCAAAAATTATGCTAACAATTAATGTGATTGATTAAAAAATTTGAAGTTGTTAATTTCTTGTTAAGAAAGGTTCAATCTTTAAATTCTAGAATCTTAATTTTCAGTTTCTTGTTAGTTAAGTAATTAATTTTAATTTTAAAAATTAAATCTATCTTATCCTATCTTTTATATCATATCTTTTTCAAAATTTTATCTTTTTCAAAAATTTGATTTTAAAGTATCTCTTCTAACTTCTTATCTTCTTATCTTTTCAAATTTGATTTTCAAATCTTTTTCAACTAACTATTTGACTTTTTGTTTGTTTCTTATCTTTTTCAAAACCACCTAACTACTTTTCCCTCTCTAAATTTCGAAAATCACTTCGCTCTTTTTCGAAATCTTCTTAATTAATTAATTGTTTCAAATTTTAATTTTAATTTTATTTCACTTTTAATTTTCGAAAATCATTAACTATTTTTCAAAATTAATTTTTGAATTCTCTCTCTCATCTTCTTCTATTTATTTATTCATTTACTAACACTTCTCTTCACCTCTCTTCATCTCCAATCACTGCCTCTATCCTTACTCTTGTGTTTGGATTCTCCTTTCTTTATTCTTTTCTTCTTCTACTAATAATAAGGATCCTCTTTACTTTGACATAGAGGATTCCTCTTCTTTTTCTGTTCTCTTCTCTTTCATATGAGCAAGAACAAGGAAAATGGCATTCTTGTTGAAGCTGATCCAGAACCTGAAAGGACTCTGAAGAGCAAACTAAGAAAAGCTAAATTACAATGATCCAAAGACAACCTTGCTGAAATTTTCGAACAAGAAAAGGAGATGGCAGCCGAACCCAATAACAATAATGCAAGAAGGATGCTTGGTGATTATACTGCACCTACTTCCAAGTTTGATGGAAGAAGCATCTCAATTCCTGCCATTGGAGCAAACAATTTTGAGCTGAAACCTCAATTAGTTGCTCTAATGCAACAAAACTGCAAGTTTCATGGACTTCCATAAGAAGATCCCTACCAGTTTTTAACTGAGTTATTGCAGATTTGTGAGACTGTTAAGACGAATAGAGTAGATCCTGAAGTCTAAAGGCTTATGCTTTTCCCTTTTGCTGTAAGAGACAAAGCTAGAACATGGTTGGACTCACAACCTAGAGATAGCCTGGACTCCTGGAATAAGCTGGTCACGGCCTTCTTGGATAAATTCTTTCCTCCTCAAAAGCTGAGCAAGCTTAGAATGGATGTTCAGACTTTCAAGCAAAAAGATGGTGAGTCCTTCTATGAAGCTTGGGAAAGATACAAGCAGATGACCAAAAAGTGTCCTTCTGACATGTTTTCAGAGTGGACCATATTAGATATATTCTATTATGGTCTATCTGAGTTTTCCAAGATGTCATTGGACCACTCTGCAGGTGGATCCATTCACCTAAAGAAAACGCATGCAGAAGCTCAGGAACTTATTGACATGGTTGCAAATAACCAATTCATGTACACTTCTGAGAGGAATTCCGTGAATAATGGGACGCCTTAAAGGAAGGGAGTTTTTGAAATTGATGCTCTGAATGCCATATTGGCTCAGAACAAAGTGTTGACTCAGCAAGTCAACATGATTTCTCAAAGTCTAAATGGATGGCAAAAGGCATCCAACAGTACTAAAGAGGCATCTTCTAAAGAAGAAGCTTATGATCCTGAGAACCCTGCAATGGCAGAGATAAATTATATGGGTGAACCTTATGGAAACACCTATAATTCATCATGGAGAAATCATCCAAATTTCTCATGGAAGGATCAACAAAAGCCTCAACAAGGCTTTAATAATGGTGGACGAACCAGGCTCAGCAATAGCAAGCCTTTTCCATCATCTTCTCAGCAACAGACAGAGAATTCTGAGCAAAGCACTTCTAATTTAGCTAATCTAGTCTCTGATCTGTCTAAGGCCACTTTAAGTTTCATGAGTGAAACAATATCCTCCATTAGAAATTTGGAGGCACAAGTGGGCCAGCTGAGTAAGAAAGTTACTGAAATCCCTCCTAGTACTTTCCCAAGCAATACAGAAGAGAATCCAAAGAGATAGTGCAAGGCCATTGATATACTCAACATGGCCGAATGCAAGAAGGAGGGAGAGGATGCGAATCCCAATGAGGAAGATCTCATGGGACGTCTCTCAAGCAGGAAGGAGTTCTCTATTGAGGATCCAAAGGAATCTGAGGCTCATATAGAGACCACAGAGATTCCATTAAATCTCCTTCTGCCGTTCATGAGCTCTGAAGATTATTCTTCCTCTGAAGAGGATGAAGATGTAACTGGAGTGCAAGTTGCTCAATATCTAGGAGCCATCATGAAGCTGAATGCCAAGTTATTTGGTAATGAGACTTGGGAAGGTGAACCTCCCTTGCTCATTAGTGAACTTGATACATGGGTTCAGCAAACTTTACCTCAAAAGAAACAAGATCCTGGGAAATTCTTAATACCCTGTACCATAGGCACCATGACCTTTGAGAAAGCTCTGTGTGACCTAGGGTCAGGCATAAATCTTATGCCACTCTTTGTAATGGAGAAGTTGGGGATCATTGAGGTACAACCTGCCTTATTCTCATTACAATTGGCAGACAAGTCAGTAAGACAAGCTTATGGATTAGTAAACGACATGTTAGTAAAGGTTAAAGGCCTTTACATTCCTACTGATTTCATAATCTTAGACACTAGGAAGGAGGAGGATGAATGCATCATCCTTGGAAGACCTTTCCTAGCCACAACAGAAGCTGCGATAGATGTTAACAGAGGGGAATTAGTTCTTTAATTGAACGGGGACTACCTTGTGTTTAAGGCACACGACTATCCTTCTGTAACAAGGGAGAGTAAGCATGCAGAGCTTCTCTCAATACAGAGTCAAACAGAGCCCCCATAATCAAACTCTAAGTTTGGTGTTGGGAGGCCACAACCAAACTCTAGGTTTGGTGTTGAATCCCCACAATGAAACTCTAAGTTTGGTGTTAGGATTATACAACATTGACCTGATCACCTGTGAGACTCCATGAGAGCCCACTGTCAAGCTATTGACATTAAAGAAGCGCTTATTGGGAGGCAACCCAATTTTTATTTATCTAATTTTTTTTTATTTTATTGTTCTTTTATGTTTTATTAGGTTCATGATCATGTGGAGTCACGAAAAAAATATTAAAATTAAAAATAGAATCAAAAACAACAGAAGAAGAATACACCGTGGGGGAAGGACTTACTGGCGTTTAAACGCTAGTAAGGAGCATCTGGCTGGCGTTCAACGCCAGAATAGAGCATGGATCTGGCGTTGAACGCCAAAAACAAGCAACATCCTGGCGTTCAAACGCCAGGAATGCACCCTGAGGAGAGCTGGTGCTGAACGCCAGAAACAAGCATGGAACTAGCGTTCAACGCCAGAAACATGCTGCACATGGGCGTTGAACGCCCAGAACATGCATCACTTTGGCGTTTAAATGCCAGAATTGCATGGAAAGGCATTTTACATGCCTAATTGGTGCAGGGATGTAAATCCTTGACACCTCAGGATCTGTGGACCCCACAGGATCATCTCAGGATCTGTGGACCCTACAGGATCCCCGCCTACCATATTCTCCCCTCTTCTCAACATTCATCCTCTCTTTCCAATAAACACTCTTCCCCAAAACCCTTCACCAATCACCTCAATCTCTCTTCCCAGTTACCCCCTTCACCACTCACATCCATCCACTCTTCCCCATAAACCCCACCTACCTTCAAAATTGAAAATTTCTTTCCCACCCAATCCTACCCTAAAAGGCCGAACTTACTCTCTCTCCCCTCAATATATAAACCCCTCTATTCTCATTAATTTTCACACAACACAACCCCGTCTTCTACACCTTGGCCGAATACACCTCCCCTACTCTCCTCCATATTTTCTCTTCTTCTTCTTCTTCTTTTCTTTCTTCTCTTGCTCGAGGGCGAGCAATATTTTAAGTTTGGTGTGGTAAAAGCATAAGCTTTTTGTTTTTCCATTACCATTGATGGCACCTAAGGCCAGAGAAACCTCTAGAAAAGGGAAAGGGAAGACAAAAGCTTCTACCTCCGAGTCATGGGAGATGGAAATATTCATTTCCAAAGCCCATCAAGACCACTTCTATGATGTTGTGGCCAAGAAGAAGGTGATCCCCGAGGTCCCTTTCAAGCTCAAGAAAAATGAGTATCCGGAGATCCGACATGAGGTCCAAAGAAGAGGTTGGGAAGTTCTAACCAACCCCATCCAACAAGTCAGAATCTTAATGGTTCAAGATTTCTATGCCAATGCATGGATCACTAGGAACCATGATCAAAGTAAGAACCCGAACCCAAAGAATTATCTTACAATGGTTCGGGGGAAATACTTAGATTTTAGTCCAAAAAATGTGAGGTTGGCGTTCAACTTGCCCATGATGCAAGGAGATGCACGCCCCTACACTAGAAGGGTCAACTTTAATCAAAGGTTGGACCAAGTCATTATGGACATATGTGTGGAAGGAGCTCAATGGAAAAGAAATTCCAAAGGCAAGCCAGTTCAACTAAGAAGACTGGACCTCAAGCCTGTGGCTAGAGGATGGTTGGAGTTCATCCAACGCTCCCTCATCCCCACTAGCAACCGATCTGTAGTTACTGTGGATCGGGCCATCATGATTCATAACATCATGAATGGAGAGGAAGTAGAAGTTCATGAATTCATCTCCCATGAATTCAACAAAATAGCCGATAAGCCCTCTACTTTGGCAAGGCTAGCTTTTCCTCATCTTATTTGCCATCTATGTTACTCAATTGGAGTTATCATAAAAGGAGACATCCTCATTGAGGAGGACAAGCCCATCACTAAGAAAATGATGGAGCAAATAAGAGAGCCCACTCATGGAATCCAAGACACGCATGAGGAAGCTCATCACCAAGAAATCCCGGAGATGCCTCAAGGGATACACTTTTCTCCCAACAACTATTGGGAACAACTCAACACTTCCTTAGAAGATTTGAGTTACAATGTGGAACAATTAAGGGTGGAACATCAAGAGCACTCCATCATTCTCCATGAAATTAGAGAAGATCAAAGAGCAATGAGGGAGGAGCAACAAAGGCAAGGAAGGGACATAGAAGAGCTTAAGGACATCATTGGTCCTTCAAGAAGAAGACACCACTAAGGTAGATTCATTCCTTGTTCTTATTTTTTTTTGTTTTTCGTTTTTATCTATGTTTTGTGTCTCTACTTCATGATCATTACTTTGTAGTCACTATGTCTTAAAGCTATGAATAAATTCCATAAATCCTTCACCTCTCTTAAATGAAAAATGTTTTTAATTCAAAAGAACAAGAAGTACATAAATTTCAAAAATTGTCCTTGAATTTAGTTTAATTATATTGATGTGGTGACAATACTTTAATTATGAATGTTAAAATTGTTGGCTCTTGAAAGAATGATGAAAAAGAGAAATGTTATTGATGATCTGAAAAATCATAAAATTGATTCTTGAAGTAAGAAAAAGCAGTGAATAGCAAAAGTGGCGAAAAAAAAGTAAGCAGAAAAAGCCAATAGCCCTTATAACCAAAAGGCAAGGGTAAAAAGGATCCAAGGCTTTGAGCATCAATGGATAGGAGGGCCCAAGGAAATAAAATCCAGGCCTAAGCGGCTAAATCAAGCTGTCCCTAACCATGTGCTTGTGGCATGCAGGTCCAAGTGAAAAGCTTGAGACTGAGTGGTTAAAGTCGTGATCCAAAGCAAAAAGAGTGTGCTTAAGAGCTCTGGACACCTCTAACTGGGGACTCTAGCAAAGCTGAGTCACAATCTGAAAAGGTTCACCCAGTCATGTGTCTGTGGCATTTATGTATCTGGTGGTAATACTGGAAAACAAAATGCTTAGGGCCATGGCCAAGACTCATAAAAGTAGCTGTGTTCAAGAATCAACAAACTTAACTAGGAGAATCAATAACACTATCTGAAATTCTAAGTTCCTATAGATGCCAATCATTCTAAACTTCAAAGGAGAAAGTGAGATGGCAAAACTGTTCAGAAGCAAAAAGCTACAAGTCCTGCTCATCTAATTAGAACTAATATTTATTGATATTTTGGGATTTATAGTATATTCTCTTCTTTTTATCCTAATTGATTTTCAGTTGCTTGGGGACAAGCAACAATTTAAGTTTGGGGTTGTGATGAGTGGATAATTTATACGCTTTTTGGCATTGTTTTTAGGTAGTTTTTAGTAGCATCTAGCTACTTTTAGGGATGTTTTCATTAGTTTTTATGCTAAATTCACATTTCTGGACTTTACTATTGAGGGACCTGAGCAAAACTCTGATAGGAGGCTGACAAAGGACTGCTGATGCTGTTGGAATCTGACCTCCCTTCACTCAAAATAGATTTTCTAGAGCTACAGAACTTAAAATGGCGCGCTCGCAATGGCGTTGGAAAGTAGACATCCAGAGCTTTCCAGTAATATATAATAGTCCATACTTTATTCGTGCTTAGACGACGTAAACTGGCGCTCAACGCCAGCTCCATGCTGCATTCTGGAGTCAAACGCCAGAAACACATCACGAACCAGAGTTGAACGCCCAAAACAAGTTACAACTTGGCGTTCAAGTCCAAGAGAAGCCTCAGCTCGTGGATAGATCAAGCTCAGCCCAAGCACACACCAAGTGGGCCCCAGAAGTGGATTTCTGCATCAATTACTTACTTCTGTAAACCCTAGTAGCTAGTCTAGTATAAATAGGACGTTTTACTATTGTATTAGACATCTTTGGTCTCAGTTTCATTTTATTATTCATCTTAGGAGACTATTGATCACGTTTGGGGGCTGGCCATTCAGCCATGCCTGGACCTTCATCACTTATGTATTTTCAACGATGGAGTTTCTGCACACCATAGATTAAGGGTGTGGAGCTCTGTTGTACCTCAAGTTTCAATGCAATTACTATTTTCTATTCAATTCGACTTATTCCTTTTCTAAGATATTTGTTGCACTTCAACATGATGAATGTGATGATCTGTGACACTCATCATCATTCTCACCTATGAATGTGTGACTGACAACCACTTCCGTTCGACCTTAGACCGGGCGCATATCTCTTGGATTCCTTAATCAGAATCTTCGTGGTATAAGCTAGAATTGATGGCAGCATTCATGGGAATCTAGAAAGTCTAACCTTGTCTGTGGTATTTCGAGTAGGATTCCGGGATTGAATGACTGTGACGAGCTTCAAACTCGCGATTGCTGGGCGTGATGACAAACGCAAAAGAATTAAGGGATTCTATTCCAACATGATGAAGAACCGACAGATGATTAGCCGTGCTGTGACAGAGTATTTGGACCATTTTCACTGAGAGGATGGGATGTAGCCATTGACAACGGTGATGCCCTACATATAGCTTGCCATAGAAAGGAGTGACAAAATTGGGATAAAAGCAGTAAGAAAGCATAGATTCAGAAGGAACACAACACCTCCATACACCTATCTGAAATTCCCACCATTGAATTACATGAGTAACTCTATCTTTATTTTCTGTTTAAATTTATTATTATTATTCAAAAATCCAATAATCTCTTAATATAGTTGAATCCGCCTGACTGGGATTTACAAGATGACCATAGCTTGCTTCATACCAACAATCTCTGTGGGATCGACCCTTACTCACGTAAGGTATTACTTGGACGACCCAGTACACTTGCTGGTTAGTTGTGCGGAGTTGTGACAAAGTGTGATTTATGTTTGAGAGCACCAAGTCTTTGGAGCCATTGTTGATGATCACAATTTTGTCCACCATCTCTCAACAAATTCCCTTCTGCAAGTATACTGAATTGTTGTCAAGTAAAAACTCACAATAGAGTGAGGTCGAATCCCACAAGGATTGATTGGTCGAGCAACTTTAGTTGGGAAGATGAGCTAGTTGAACTAAACAGAAATGGGGTTGAGAATTATAGAAAATAAATTGTAGGAAAGTAAAGTGCAGAAAGTAATTGCAGAATCTTAAATGGGGAATTGGGTAGATAAGCATAAAGGTAAATGGCAAAAAGTAAAGAGAATGGGTAAGATCAGAAATAGGGGATTCATTGGGCTTAGGAGATGTTGCATTCTCCAGATCAAGTTCATTCTCATCTCTTCCTCAATCAATGCATTCATTGATCTCCTTGGCAATCTTAGGTGATTGGATCCCAATTCCTTGGAAACCCAATCTCTTTAAGCTTGAACAATTGCCTAATTCCTTGATTTAATTGCTCATGGGAAGAGATGAAGTATGGTCACTGATTATACCACATGTATTTCCAAATCAAAGTGCTGGGAGGATTACATGTCACTATATTCGTCCAAACCCGAATTTGGTCCAACATGAGAAAGCATTTCTAGCATGATCTCCTCATCCCTTTTCCAAGGCTCACAGGAGATCCAATTATGGAGAGTTTCTTTTCCAAGACAACTAACCAATTGAATTAAGATTGAAAGCTTTCTAGTAAATCAAGAGAAAAGAAAGAGGTAGAAGAATGAAAACTATAATTGATCCATCAAATTACAACAGAGCTCCCTAATCCAATGAAAGGGGTTTAGTTGTTCATAGCTCTGGAAATGGAAAATGATGAAGAAGAATACATTCTAGAGTAACTAAAAGTGCAAAAAAGTGAATGTACAAGGTGTAGTTCTCCAAATTGCCAAGCTCATCTCTAGTTCAAAACTACTCCTATATATACTACTCTTCCTGCTCTTCTAGTTAGTTCTTCAAGTCTTGGTTATGGGCCTTTGATCTTGTGTTGAAGCAGTTACAATCTTCAGTGGGCTCAGCTTTGTTTTCAGAAAGGTGTGAGTTAGGCATGGGCGTTAGTTAAGACGTTAGTGGTGTTAACATTAAGTGAAAATGTGGGTTCGAGAACGTTATTGACGATCACCTTTTTCATTAATGTTCCAACCCAAAATGATCCATGTTAACTTCAACATTAGTGGCACTAACATGACCACTAACGTTGCCTCTTGGTCCTTCACAAACGTTATTGGCACTCACCTTTTCCAATAACGTTGCTTTTTGCCCCCTTTCCCTATGTTATAGTTCACGTTAGTATGACTAACGTGACTCTTAACGTGGGCATGCCTAAGCTTCGAGAGCGTTAGCAACACTTACCTTTGTCACTAACGCTCCAAATGCCCCTCCTTCCCACGTTGGAGTTCACGTTAATTGGATTTACGTGGCCACTAATGTGGTGGTGACTGCCATCTACAACGTTAGTGACAAAGGTGAGTGTCACTAATGTTGGCTTATCATGCTTAGCTCCACGTTACTTCTCACGTTAGTCTTCTAAACGTGACCATTAACGTGGGCACTCTTGGGTTGGTCCAACGTTAGTGACAAAGGTAAGTGTCACTAACGTTGGTAATTGATTCCTCATCCCACGTTATAGTTCACGTTAATTAGATTAACGTGACTCTTAACGTGGCTTAATTTGTGCCTTTGTGGAACGTTAGTGGCATTCACTTTTACCACTAACATTGGAGCTCCTCTTTTCCTCCACGTTAGCTACCACATTAATGTACTTAACATGGCAACTAACGTGGGCTATGATGGCATTGAAGGCATTATTGGCTATCACTTTTTCCATTAACACTACCAGCTTATCCCCATTCCACGTTAGTGGACACGTTAATTAGCTCAATGTGACAACTAATGTGGCTCCTTCTTGCTTCCTTTGTCCTGAAATCAAGCAATCAAAGTGCATCAAAGCTCTTGTCCAAGTCATGAGATCATGCATCATCAATTATATCATTCAATTCCTGCTTAATTCTCATGAAATCATGTAAAGTTCACAATGTTTGCTTGAATCAAGGTGTAAGTGTATTTTTATCCAAAAACTTGCTTATTTACTAAGAAAATGCATGAAACTACCCTAAAACAGTAAAGAAAAGGTCAGTGAAACTGGCCAAGATGCCCACAACACCAAACTTAAAGCTTGCTTGTCCCTAAGCAAGTACTGAAACATAGGAAGAATGAATGAAAGAACAAGATAAACAAATAATTATTATTGAATTTCAAATCCCTGGTTTATGGGGGTTTCATGCATAGCAACTTAGGTTCATTCCTTCTCTGGTTTTCAGGCCTTTATCATGCCCTTGAACACTCACTTGATTGCATCCTTTGAGACTTCCTATTTATTGATCCTCCCTTCTTTTCCAGGTTTTATTGCATTCTTTTTAGGCTAAGTGCTTTGTGAGAGGGCGACTCTTATGATAAGCTTTCAGCCAACACTCCCGAACCAGTTGGTTCAAGGTGCTAGGTGTTAAGACACCCCTAAGGACTTACTCCCTCAAGTCTCTTTCTCCCATACATACACACCACAGGCACATGGTTTGTTATTATTTTTCTTGAGACCTTGGTGTCCAGCACCTCTTTGGGTTACTAAGTGCTCTGTGGCAAAGGTTGCTCTTGATAGTGGACTTTCAGCTGATAATCCCAGATTAGTTAACCCAAGTTACCAGGTGATAAGGCACCCCTAAGAGCTTATTCATCCAAGCATATCCATTGCACAGGAACACCACAGACACATGCCTCAATATTCAAACCCTTGGTGCCTAGCCCTATTTCTTATTGGTTTTCTTTCTTTTTCAAACTCTTATTGGGATCTTATTGTTTGGTTAGTCTCATATGGTGTGTCTCAAGCGTGTGAATTGGAGCATATAGTTGCCTATACACCTTGTTGGTGAACCAACTTAGCTAATCAATGACCCTACCATAAACTTAAGAACTCACTTCATAGGATAAATCCCACTCTTGCTTTTTCATAACATTTTCTTTTATATTGACTTAAAAGGACAAGCATACATATAAGAAAGATGACAATGGAAAGCCAGGGACCTAGACCAACACACTTAGACTTAAACATTGAAATTTTAAAGGCAGAATTGAAAGTTCTTAAGCTACTTTGGAAGCATGTTCTATTTCATACATGATTTTCCTTATTTAAAACTTCAAAAAAATAGAACAAAGAGGGAGCTCCACCACCTTTTACTTATCGGAATGCTCATGCTCTCTCCCTTGTTTGTCATCTTTATGTTCACTTGCACTTCCTTGCATCCGATTCATTCTGGCTATTTTCCAATCTTCCAGTGCCTTCTTTACTGACTCATGACTCTTTTCGGCTCTTTCTCGTTCCACTCGTGCTAATTCATCCTTTACATCCTCATACCCTGTGATCCCAGGGTGCAATACAGGTAGTTGTCCGACTAAGTATCTGAGCCTGGCTTGAGTGTTTACATGGTAACCGGTCTCACTCATGTAGACCTCTTCCGAGAACGCTCTGTATTCATTGAAAAGATCTGCCTGTTCTCTTTGTTTCCGATGCATCTCATGAATGTGTGCACCTTGATGTGCTTGGATGTTGATTAGCTTTTGGATGGCTTCTTGTTGTTGATCTTGCTTTTGGTTCAAGTTGTGGAAGGATTCACTCCACTGTCTCCCTTGTTCCAATTGCTGCTCCATCAATTGTTTTTACCACTCCCCTTGTTGATTCATCCATCTAGAGAGTGATTCTTCTTGGCGGTCCATTATTTGCATTTGAAGCTCCTTCTGTGCCCCCTGATTCTCCATGTATTGCCTAGATAATGCATCAATAGCTTGTAATTGGTGCATGTCTAAAGTGGGTGGAGCTTGCTCATCTGGGTTTTGTCCTTCTTCAACTTGATGGGCTGGCCTCTTTCTTAGTCTTTGTTAAGGTAGGGGAGGTGCAACGGCTGGGGTTTGGCATTGGATGGGCACAAGGATCACTTCTTTTATGAGGGTCTTGGTTCGGTCTCCAAGGCTATCCTACTTCCAATGTTGCATGGCAGCATTTCCCAAGGTGCTCCCTTTGAAGACAAGTGTGTAGTTTCGTTGGTGAAGTGGCCGAACCTCCCCTTTTTTCAATTGGTTGTCTCTTCAATTTCTTCCAACATTTCCTTTAATATCCTTGCATGACAAAAGAGAAGAGAAATTAGTTTGAATTGTGGTGGTAATATAAATTTTTGGAGGCTAGCCACCCCTTTTTCTTTTTGTTTTTGCTTTTGACTAACTAAATGCCATTCATGAATGCAAATCAACCGACCAATCAATTACCCATGCATGCAACATTGGTGACAACAAACTTGTTTGTGATCATATGGTACAACAAGATTCGATTAGGACTCTCATAATATGGAGTGTGTTCAAGCCCTCTTGGTGTGCCTTGAACACCAAACTTATGATGTACTATATGCTGCATGTAGGGATTCTTATAGGTGTTTGTCAAAGTTAATTTAGAATTCATGAACCTTGCTTTATTAACTACTATTAAAGATTAAAAGGAAAGGGTATAAAACATGGGCTGCCTCCCATGAAGCGCTTCTTTAGCGTCATTAGCTTGACGTTTAGCCTTTGTTAGGGTGGTTGGTAGTGCTTCAAATCTTCCCCTCTTGCAGTAAATTTGTCTCCATTGGCTTTGTTAAGAAGCTCCACATGTTCTAAGGACAAAATTTTGCTGATGGTGTACACTTGAGGCAGGTGAGATGGGATGGTGGGGAGATGAGGTGGGATAGGTGGAATATAGGCAGAGACCACTGCATCTCCTGGAGAGAAATCCTCTGTAGGGATCTTCTTGTTCCTCCATCTCCTTGGGGCCTTTTTCCTTGTGTCCCTCGATGTTACTTTGCTCCTTGTGGTTTCTTCTTTCAGGAGGGTTTTGTTGCTTGTCTCATATGACTCTGGTGGGTCTAGCTCCTCTTGGGTTACACTTGGCTGTTGCTCCTTCTGACCATATTGCTTGTCAACCATAGGGTTTCTCAGGTGTGGTGCTTGTGCTCCCATGCTTGTCTCTTCCATTACCTCCTTATTGTGCTATTCCTTTGACCCTTTGTTATCATGATCTGCTTCTTGTGAGGGTTTGAATACGTTGAAGGTGAGCTGTTCATCGTGTATCCTCAATACTAGCTCTCCTCTCTCCACATCTATAAGCACCTTGGCTGTGGCTAAGAATGGCCTCCCCAGGATGATGGGATGGATGGGATTCTCTTCCATCTCCAGGATAACAAAGTCTGTGGGTAGGAAGTAGTTCCCAACCTTCATAAACACATTTTTAACCACTCTTATTGCCTGTTTTTGAGTTTTGTCAGCCAATTTGATGATTACGTCAGTGGGTGTTAGCTCATTGATTTGAAGCTTTTTCATGAGGGATAGGGGCATTAAGTTGATGCTTGCTCCCAGGTCACAGAGTCCCTTATTAATAATTGTATCTCCTATAGCACAGGGGATGTGACAAGTCCTTGGATCCTTCTTTTTTGTAGGTGGCTCTGGTTGAATGAGAGCACTGCACTCCCTGTTCATCATTATTGTTTTCCCGCTCTTTAGTGAACTCTTTTTGGCCAGCAGCTCCTTTATGTACTTGATGTAGGAGGGCATCTACTGGAGGGCCTTAATGAATGGTATATTTACATCAAGAGATGCAAATATGTCGAGGAACCTTGAGTACATTCTCCTTGCTACACCACCTTTGAGCCTTGGGGGAAAGGGTGCATATGGGTTCAGGGTCTCCCCTTTCTTTAGCTCCTACCTGTGTGTGGGATGGGGTGCTTGATTTCTCCCTTCATGCTTTTCCTTTGGATTGTCTTGGAAGTGTTCTGTTTGTGTGGGCACTTCTTTCACACTCCTCTCATCACTTATAGTGATTATCTTGTATTCTTTCCACCTTACTTTCTTTGTTTCTCCTCTTGAGTTCTTCTCTGTGTCACTTGGGAAACCATCGGTAGGTTTGGGAAACTGTTGAGATAGATACCCCACTTGGGACTCCAGCCTTTTGATGGTGTCTCCCTGGTTTTTGATATTGGCTCGCACTTCATCCTTGAACACTCTGTTGTCTTGGACTTCTTTACATATGTCTTCAAGTAGAGTCTCAATTCTGGAAAGTATATCTTCGGTTGGTGATGGTGGGTTGAGGTTAGATGGTTGAGAAGGGTGATTAGGTAGGTGTTGATAGGATCTCTGTGAGAGATGTTGGTGAGTTGCATTGTTGTTGGGATTGTGGTTGTGGCATTTCTGGTCTTGGCCTTGGTCTTGTTGGTTTCCCCACCCAAAATTAGGGTGGTTTCTCCAACCAGAATTGTAAGTTTTGGAGTATGGATCATGGATCCGTTTGGGTGAATTTCCAACATAATTGGCTTGTTCACAGTCACCTTCTTCTCTTGCATTCACTCCTTCTTGAGTCGGTAATGAAGTGACGACTACTGCAACTTGGTTTTCTTCCACATTCTTGGTAAGATCCGCTAACTGCTTGGTGATCATCTTGTTTTGAGCCAACAGTGCATCCATGTGGTTCAGCTCCATCACTCCTCGAGTGTTGCTTCTTTTAGAAGCATAGAAGTAGTCATTCTCAGCCACAGTCCCTATGACATCTATGGCTTCTTCAATGGTCTTCTTCTTGTTTAAAGAGCCCCCTGATGAATGGTCTACGACCTTTTTTGACTCGTAAGAAAAACCTTCATTGAAAATGTGCAGTTGAACCCATTCATTGAACATGTCTGGCAGGCACCTTCTTGTTAAGTCATTAAACCTCTCCCAAGCCTCATAGAGAGTTTTACTATCTTGTTGCCTGAAGGTTTGTACCTCAGCTCTCAGCCTGTTGATTCTTTGAGGGGGTAGAATCTTGCCAAAAATTTGTTCACCACATCTTCTCAATTCGTTATGCTCTCCTTCGGAAAGGATTCCAGCCATTTAGATGCTTTGTCCCTGAGTGAAAAGGGGAACAAAAGCAGTCTATAGACATCCAGATGAACACCATTAGACTTCACAGTGTCACATATTCTTAGGAAAGTGGTTAGATGTTGATTGGGGTCTTCTTGGGCACTTCCTCCAAATGAGCAGTTGTTCTAAACAAGGGTGATGAACTGGGGTTTTAATTCAATGTTGTTGGCATGTATGGTTGGCTTTTGGATACTACTCCCACAATTTCCTAGGTTTGGGTTGATGTAGGAGCCTAGAACTCTTCTCTCTTGCCCAGCATGATTCACAGGGCCTTCTCTGGCATGGTTGTGAGCTTCTCCTTCATGGTTATTTTCCATGTTCTCCTCCATGTTTGTTTCAAAGTACTCTTCCTCTTCCTCAGCACCAACAACTCTTTTCCCTATTGCTTCCCTCCTTAATCTAAGGAAGGTCCTCTCGAGTTCAGAATCAAAGGAAGTTGAAGCCCCACTTCTTCTCCCTGTCATACAACTAACAGAGCACACAACAAGAAATGAAATGAAGAGATTATTCTTGTTAGAGTGGCTGTTAGTGTGAGTGATGCAAATTATCAAACAGTTAGTGGGTTAGTGAACAGAATTATAGATAACACAAAAAAAAGAAAACAAAGAGGGGAGATGGGATGAGGGAGGAAAGTAACTGATACTGAAAGTAAATGACTAAATATAATAAAAAAGAAAACAAAAAATGTTCAATCTAGTGATCTTCCAACTTAATCATTGTCGATACAAAATCAATCCCCGGCAACGGCACCATAAACTTGATGCACAAAAACTTGTCTATCAACAAATTTCCCTTCGACAAGTATACCAAATTGTCGTCAAGTAAAAACTCACAATAGAGTGAGGTCGAATCCCACAGGGATTGATTGGTCAAGCAACATTAGTCGGGAAGATGAGCTAGTTGAACTAAACAGAAATGGGGTTGAGAATTGCACAAAATAAATTGCAAAAAAGTAAAGTGCAGAAAGTAATTGCAGAATCTTAAATAGGGAATTAGAGAGATAAGCATAAAGGTAAATGGCAAAAAGTAAAGAGAATGGGTAAGATCAGAAATGGGGGATTCATTGGGCTTAGGAGATGTTGCATTCTCCGGATCAAGTTCATTCTCATCTCTTTCTTAATCAATGCATTCATTGGTCTCCTTGGCAATATTAGGTGATTAGATCCCAATTCCTTGGCAACCCAATCTCTCTAAGCTTTAACAATTGCCCAATTCCTTGATTTAATTACTCATGGGAAGAGATGAAGTATGGTCACTGATTATACCACATGCATTTACAAATCAAAGTATTGGGAGGATTACATGTCACTATATCCGTCCAAACCCCAATTTGGTCCAGCATGAGAAAGCATTTCTAGCATGATCTCCTCATCCCTTTTCCAAGGCTCAGAGGAAATCCAATTATGGAGAGTTTCTTTTCCAAGACAACTAACCAATTGAATTAAGATTGAAAGCTTTCTAGTAAATCAAGAGAAAAGAAAGAGGTGGAAGAATAAAAACTATAATTGATCCATCAAATTACAACAGAGTTCCCTAACCCAATGAAAGTGGTTTAGTTGTTCATAGCTCTAGAAATGGAAAATGATGAAGAAGAATACATTCTAGAGTAACTAAAAGTGCAGAAAAGTGAATATACAAGGTGTAGTTTTCCAAATTGCCAAGCTCTTCTCTAGCTCAAAACTACTCCTATATATATTACTCTTCTTGCTCTTCTAGTTAGTTCTTCAAGTCTTGGATATGGGCCTTTGATCTTGTGTTGAAGCAGTTACAATCTTTAGTGGGCTCAGCTTTGTTTGCAAAAAAGTGTGAGTTAGGCATGGGCGTTAGTTAGGACATTAGTGGTGTTAACGTTAAGTGAAAATGTTGGTTCGAGAACGTTAGTGACGATCACCTTTTTCATTAACGTTCCAATCCAAAATGATCCACGTTAACTTCAACATTAGTGGCACTAACGTGACCACTAACGTTGCCTCTTGGTCCTTCGCAAACGTTATTGGCACTCACCTTTTCCAATAACGTTGCCTTTTGGTCCTTCGAAAACGTTTTTGGCACTCACCTTTTCCAATAACGTTGCCTTTTGCCCCCTTTCCCTACGTTAGAGTTCATGTTAGTATAACTAACGTGACTCTTAATGTGGGCATGCCTAAGCTTCGAGAGCGTTAGTGACACTTACCTTTGTCACTAACGCTCCAAATGCCCCTCCTTCCCACATTGGAGTTCATGTTAATTGGATTAACGTGGCCACTAACGTCGTGGTGACTGCCATCTCCAATGTTAGTGACAAAGGTGAGTGTCACTAACGTTGGCTTATCATGCTTAGCTCCACATCTCACGTTAGTAGTCTTAACGTGACCACTAACGTGGGCACTCTTGAGTTGGTCCAACGTTAGTGACAAAGGAGAGTGTCACTAACGTTGGTAATTGATTCCTCATCCCACATTATAGTTCATGTTAATTAGATTAACGTGACTCTTAATGTGGCTTAATTTGTGCCTTTGTGGAACGTTAGTGGCATTCACTTTTACCACTAACGTTGGAGCTCCTCTTTTCCTCCACGTTAGCTACAACGTTAATGTACTTAACGTGACAACTAACGTGGGCTATGATAGCGTCAAAGGCGTTATTGGCGATCACTTTTTCCATTAACGCTACCAGCTTGTCCCCTATTCCACGTTAGTGGTCACGTTAATTAGCTTAACGTGACAACTAACGTGGCTCCTTCTTGCTTCCTTTGTCCTAAAATCAAGCCATCAAAGTGCATCAAAGCTCTTGTTCCAAGTCATGAGATCATGCATCATCAATTATATCACTCAATTCCTGCTTAATTCTCATAAAATCATGTAAAGTTCACAATGTTTGCTTGAATCAAGGTGTAAGTGTATTTTTATCCAAAAACTTGCTTATTTACTAAGAAAATGCATGAAACTACCCTAAAACAGTAAAGAAAAGGTCAATGAAACTGGCCAAGATGCCCTGGCATCAAGTGACGATGATGGAACGAGGTAGCAGCGATGGCAACCCAGGAGGTAGCAGCGACTGTGACCCACAAGACAGTAGCGACGGCGATTGAACCCCTGGCAACGACCGCGACGTTACAAGGGAGAGGAAAGGGAGAACCAAGGTTAGAGAGACGGAGATAGGAGATGAGCGATGTGAGGGGAAAGGGTTTCTGAGTTTGAATTTCATTCAACTTTCCGGTAAATCTCACGGTAAGGTGCGAGTCGTTATCCAAAACGCCACATTTCAAAATTCATATTACCGTAAAGAAATTTTGACATTACAATTGGCGCTTATAAAATAATTTTGTGTGCCTCTTTTTATCATTGAAATTAAGGACGGATTATGGAATCCAACATAAGTTTTTTTGGTGATGAATTTTTACTCACAACTGTTGAAAAATCTGCCGCTAAATCTGCTAGTAATATCGCTCGCTAAATCCGACGGTACTCAATATTTTTCTTGTAGTGTCACCCTCGCCTTTTGTTGCCTTCCATTCATACCGCTATGTTGGTTCCTTCATAGATCCTATTGCATCCTCCATTTCTGCAATCCCATCATCCATGGCGTCATCATGGGCTTCTTTGTCCCCTTCAATGCATCTCACTCCTAATGTGACATTGTCGTTGGCCAAATCAGTTCTCCCATATTCAATCCCTAGCCTTTTGTACTCACTCTCTATTATATGGGTTGGAACAACTGCTTCCTTTCATAGCCCTAACTCTTGGTATGTTCAGAGCTTCTATCATCACTTAATGCATGATATTGCATGCAAAAATAATGGGAATTCCAATAATTCAAATCCTCTTGTAAAATTATGGCCTATCTGTTGGCCTTCTTCCTCAAATCATCCTTCCACCGATAACTCTATAATTGGATCCTAGACTATTAGTGCTAGGTTTGTCTTCCTCTTTAATACCAAATCGTCATTTGCACTATCCCCTACCCCAAAATCTATTCTCGAGTCCATAGTTTTTGTCTCAACTTCACCCAATCCCATCTTTGGAAAACATACAGTATACCATCTGTCTCGCACCCAACTCCTTTACCAAGATTTCATATTCTTTTGTGCCATTTGAAAAATGTATCCACTCATTAACAGTTTCTATAAGACAAGTATTAATATGTATATTGTTCACACTAAACGACCTACACTTTGTCAGGTTGTCATATTTAACTTCCTCTCTCCATTGTCCTTCTAATAACATGAATATCTCATATGACCAAATATGAATTAAATATTCTAACATAGAATGTTAGGGACTAAAAAAGTAGGGATGAATTAAATGTTAAAAAAAAAATATGATTTAACTCAAATATTCATTTATTTGTATTCTCGAATAGTAATTCTTGTCCAAAATAAAAATATACATGAAGTTTTATTTTAAAAAATTACAACACCATCAAATGATAATAACAATATAATGAAAAGTGTAAGAATCGGAGTTTTCACGAATAAAATAATTTAAATACCCAAATTAGGTTCCGGAAAGTTAGAATGAGAATTTGGGAATTTAAATATGATTTTTGGACGTAGTAGGTCTTTTTGAGTCAAAAGTGTATTTTCTGCAAAAAACTGTGAAAACCCGCTAACCGGCAGTAGAACCGGTCGAACCGATTTAAGTCTGCCCGGTACTGTGCAAGAAAAAGTGAAAACAGTAAAAAAACCTTAGAAAATATTAGAAATGAAAAATTGGGCGTTAGTTTGAAATGTTTGGCCCAAAGTTGGAACGAACGAGCTAAAAATGCTAACGAGTTGGACCGGACCCAAGTTGGGCCTAAGCCCAACATATATAAGGGTTCATTAATGAACCCTTCAGCCATAACACACACACACACACATCAGAATTGAGAGGAGGGGGGAGAAGAGAATAGAAACATTATTCATTCCTTTACTCTTTTCATCATATCTTGAGGTACGGTCCTCCAATTTGCGTGCTGTTAGCGGCTACACGAAGCTCTCACCGAGCCTGTCATTTCTATCCAAGATTTGTGGTAAGTCCTTCAAGTTTCCCTGCCCAATTTTTGTGCCCTTGTGCATTTCGAGTTTTAGGGTTTGGTTTTGAGGGAAATCTTATGTCTTGGGTGTTTTAGGTACACTCTAGCACTTGATTGTTGGTGGTTTTGGCTTCCAAAACTGTTGATCAAGGTAAGAGCTCTTGAAAACTCTTGTGAGATTATGTTTATGTTGAGTCTGAGATTGATTTGTGGTGATTTATATGTATATAGCTCTTGGAGCTTATTGGTGCTTGTTGAAGTGACATTGAAAGCTTGGTTTGGGGTTGAGAGCTTGCTTGTGCTCAATTTTGAGTTTTGGACATATTGGGAGTCAGGCAAGGTATGGTTTTAGTTTCCTCTATGTAGTATATAACGTTCATGGACACTTAGGCTAGTTGACCTTAAGATATGATTGAACTATGTAATGAAGATTTTATGAGTTGTGTATGTTAAAGTTTAATTTTGGTGTTGATGAGAAAATTGATGATTTATGATGTTGATGGGGATTGATTGATGTTGTAGTGATGTTGTGTGGAAGGAATTGGAAAAATAACGATGATAATTATATAATTTTGATGATGATTGTTGGTATTTTAATGATTTTGAAGGTTGATGATGAATATGAGATTTATTGTTGTTGAAGAGGGATATTGGTGTTAATTATAAATTATGATATTGGTTGATGTTAGTGAGTGTGTATGTTGAATGTGGCTAATGATTGATAATGTTGAGGATTTGTAGTGGTTATTGATGTTTGTTGTTGGTTGAAGATGATTATGAGCATTTATGATGATTTTGGATGTTGAGGATTAAGGATTTTGATGGTGTTGAGTGGTGTAATTGGGATAGTATGGATGGTTGAGTTGGGAAAGGAAGGGTATGGACCTTTAATTTGTTTTGGTATTGTTTGGGTTGTGGTTGGTTTTGTCTTGAATTAGAAGCTTTGGAAAAAAATTGAGGTTTTGAGGCTTTTGGTAAAAATGAGTTTTGGGCAAACTTTGATGGATCATATTTTGAGCTACAGTTATTGAAATTTAATGTATTTTATATCAAATGAAAGATAATTGAACAAGCTTTAAAATGGTTTAGACTTTGTGGAAATCTGAATTTTGTAGAGAAAGATATGATCATTCAAAGTTTGGTGTCGAAATCTGAAATTCTGCAGAGTTGCAAAATTTTGTGATTTCTGGTATGTGCGCACGCACATACACACAGGTTTGTGCGCACGCACACCTCTGCGAAAATTTTAACCTGTGCGCACGCATAGAACTGTATGTACGCACACGCAGAGGTAGGCAATCTGCTTGCAGCGCTAGCACAGATTGTGCGCGCACACACCAATAAGAAATTGCAACCTGTGCGCACGCATAGCCCTGTGGACACGCACATGTCGGAAAGACCAATCTGTTGGGGCACTAGCATAGGGTGTGCGAGCGAACGGACTTTGTAAATTTTGGCACTTGTGCGTACGCACACCCCTCTGCGCACGCACACGTTTTGAAACTTCTCCAGGGCGTGCGCGCGCACACCCCTGTGCGTATGCACACGCCTTGTTTCTCAAATTTAAAACTTTTTTTCAACTATTTCACCTTCCCAACAAGGTTGTAAGCTTCTATAACACCATTTAAAACTCTTGGGATCATTCTTGAGCATTGGAACATGGGAAAAGTCTTAGGAGAGTTTATTTGGGTTTTACATTAGAAAGTTAGCAAACGGAGGTGTAGGTTTCTGGTGTATTGAGGATGGGTATGGTGGCCTAAGAAAGGAGGATGGTATTGGAATTGAGGAACTGATGAACTATGAGTTCGGAGTGGAAATCATGATTTGATGATGGTTGTGATGAGTTGAGGACTCAAAGGAATCAATGATCTTGAGGAATGTTAAGAGTGTGCCAGGCACTATATCCTTGGGTTAAGAATGATAGTGTGCAGGGTATTATGCCCCCTGGGATTGGATTATGATTGATGACCTTTTCTGCTGCAAGACTGTGCCAGGCACTATATCCTTGGGTTATGCATACGAGTGTGCCCGACACTATATCCGTGGGTCAATAGAGTGTGCTCGGCACTATATCCGTAGGCGTGGCAGAAAAGCTACAGCCGAAAGGATGTGTCGGGTTGGCATTTAAGAACCGACAAGTGATATCACGAGCTAATAGGAAAGACATTCATCATATGCATCTCTTATGTGCTTGTTTCCTTTGATTTCTTAAGTTTGACTAATTGCATAATATGCCTACTTGATTCTTGAATTACTTGTTATGTATTTGAATATTAATTGTGTTTTCCTTGCTTTCATTATCTGTGTTTGTCTGGTGCTGAGGAGGTTAGGTAGGTGGTGGCGACGGGATTTCATGGACGGTAGGTTGGTGAAGGCTGTGGGATAGCGGTGAATAGTTTAGTTAGTAATCCCCTAAGTTAGATTTTCCTTTATATGCTATTAAGGTTTTAAGTCATGTTAAGGTTTTATATATATGCTTTATGGTTTTAGTATGCCTTAAGATGAGATCTTGTGATGGATATGGAGCTTAGGATTGCCTTTGGCGTCCTGGGGTCTTATATCATACATCACTGGGCACTATTACCATACTGAAAACCTCCGGTTCTCAAACCATATTCTGTTGTATTTTTCAGATGCAGGTCACAACCCACCTCGGTGAGTTTGTCTGGTTGGTGACAGAAGCGGAGGATCCAGATACATCTTTTTGAGCCTTTTGATTTAATTTGTATATGTCTCTCACTTTTGTATTTTGCTTTGTGATGAGCGGATAATTTATACGCTTTTTGGCATTGTTTTCAGGTAGTTTTTAGTAGCATATTGTTACTTTTAGGGATGTTTTCATTAGTTTTTATGCTAAATTTACATTTCTGGACTTTACTATAGTTTGTGTGTTTTTCTATGATTTCAGGTAATTTCTGGCTGAAATTGAGGGACCTGAGCAAAACTCTGATAAGAAGGTTGACAAAGGACTACTGATGCTGTTGGATTCTGACCTCCCTGCACTCGAAATAGATTTTCTGGAGCTACAGAACTCCAAATGGTGCGATCTTAACAGCGTTGGAAAGTAGACATCTGGAGCTTTCCAGAAATATATAATACTTCATACTTTATTTATGATTAGACGACGCAAACTGGCGCTCAACGCCAGTTCCATGCTGCATTCTGGAGTCAAACGCCATAAACACGTCACGAACCAGAGTTGAACGCCAAAAACATGTTACAACTTGGTGTTCAACTCCAATAGAAGTCTCAGCTCGTGTAAAGCTCAAGCTCAGCCCAAGCACACACCAAGTGGGCCCCAGAAGTGGATTTCTGCATCAATTACTTACTTCTGTAAACCCTAGTAGCTAGTCTAGTATAAATATGACATTTTACTATTGTATTAGAAGTCTTTTGACCGATCCTGGATCGGGGATTGTATTTTTGATCCTGTGATCACGTTTTGGGGGCTTGTCATTCGGCCATGCCTGAACCTTCATTACTTATGTATTTTCAACGGTAGAGTTTCTACACACCATAGATTAAGGGAGTGGAGCTCTGCTGTACCTCAAGTTTTAATGCAATTACTACTATTTTCTATTCAAATCGATTTATTCCTGTTCTAAGATACCATTTGTACTTCAACCTGATGGATGTGATGATCCGTGACACTCGTCATCATCCGTCCCTATGAATGCGTGCCTGACAACCACTTCCTTTCTACAAGCGAAAGCTAGAGTGTGTATCTCTTGGATTCCTGATGCACGACGCATGGTTGCCCTCGCCTGACAACTGAGCCTTCCATTCCATGAGATCAGAGTCTTTGTGGTATAAGCTAGAATTGATGGCGGCATTCATGAGAATCCAGAAAGTCTAAACTTTGTCTGTGGTATTCCGAGTAGGATTCCGGGATTGAATGACTGTGACGAGCTTCAAACTTGCGATTGTTGGGCGTGATGACAAATGCAAAAGAATCAAGGGATTCTATTCCAACATGATCAAGAATCGACAGATCATTTGGACCTTTTTCACTGAGAGGATGGGTTGTAGCCATTGACAACAGTGATGCCCTACATACAGCTTGCCATGGAAAGGAGTAAGAAGGATTGGATGAAGGCAGTAGGAAAGCAGAGATTCAGAAGGAGCACAGCATCTTCATACGCCTATCTGAAATTCCCATCGATGATCTACATAAGTATTTCTATCTTTATTTTCAGTTTATTTATTATTATAATTCGAAAATTCCATAACCATTTATTTTTCTCCTGACTGAGATTTACAAGATGACCATAGCTTGCTTCATACCAACAATCTCTGTGGGATCGACCCTTACTCACGTAAGTTTTATTACTTGAACGACCCAGTACACTTGCTGGTTAGTTGAGCGAAGTTGTGAAATTATGTTTAGACCATGGTATTGAGCACCAAAATTTTGGGGCCATTACCTGGGAATTAATTTCGAACAACAATTTAAGTATGAATCACAATTTCGTCCACCACTTTTCCTAGAGGCTTGTATTTGAGAGAACAAAACTTGTAAAAGCTGTTTTTACTGTCTGTTTCATGTATGGTCTGTATATGGCTACTAGCCGGTTTAAACTCCACGAGCCGTGGCTAGTTTCTTATGATATTATATACTTATCTTTTGTTATCTTATATCTGTCTCTTGTGCCTTAAGCTCGTATCTTTGTTAACACGTTTTGCGCTTTTGAAATCCTGTTTTCGAGCTGTATCCTTCATCGGGCTTCTAGATTATATATCCCTTTTATATATATTATATGTGTGGGCTTAGGAACTGTCGTAATCTCTGATTAACCTTTGCTTTACGACGCGAGGTGAAGTTTAGGCTAATTAGGGTGTTACAAAAAGGACTAAACCTATTAAAAATATTTATAATATGAAATTATAATAAATAAAAATATTAGAAAATTATTTAATTTTCTAATTTATTTGTGGACAATACATATATTAATGATAATCACAAATTATGCTATTTCAAATTAAATGACTTATATAAAGGTAATCTCATTTATTGCTATAAATGCTAAGTTGAATAAGTCATAAATTACTTTTGATTTGGAATTAAATGAGAATAAAACCAGATATTATCTTTTAAACTTTAGATAATTATCGTTTGGATTTCAGATATATTATCTTTCAGACTTTAGATACTATTTTTTATTTGGGTTTTAGGGTTTAATGGGTGCCATGCTCAAATATAAATAGTGCCTTCAAGGTTTCGGTCCCCAAGATACCAAAGTCACCTCAACAACTCTTTTCCCATCAGAGAAGTTGCAATTCAGCCGGTTAGGAATACAGAAGGCTTTGGTTGAGGAAGATCGAAAGAACCACAAGATCGAGGCTCTTCCAATCATGATTCATGTTTATGAATTCAGGTATGTTTTTGAATTCAAGTATTTTCTTTCTTAATGATTTAACATGATAATCTTTGGGTTAAGAAATTCTGAGAAAATTCCAACAAAAAAATGTTAAAAATTATTTTCACCAAAGTAAATGATGAACAATATTCCTCAAAGGCATGTGAGAACAGCTCATATTTTTAAAAGACAACATCACTAATTGTGCACGAAGGACCAATTCCCTTGTACGTTGTGAAACCATGTATGCATATGTTTTATTTACAACGAATTCCATCAAAGGTGACACAATATGAGAGGATTTAGTGACTTAACTTATAATTGACTTGTTTTGTAATTCAAACCATGTGATATCATTAATAAATTAAATATCTTACTAAATTGTGTTCACAAATTTCTTTTATATATGATATATAAGGTAAGATGAGATTAACTAAGGTAAAACAGATACCTTATCTATAATAAAAATTCTCAAAGAAATAGAAAAAAAAATAAAAAAATATTAGGTGACTAATATTTTAATTTATCTGATATTTGAGTTAATACTAGTAAAATTCCTAAAAAAACATTCAAAAAAACTATTCCTTTTATAAAAACTTGTAAAATAGGATTAGTCGAATAAGCACCACAAGGGGCCAGCAATTTTCTAATTTTTGGGCCAGCAAACAACCAGCATTAGTATTTTTATACCTCAAACAAAATGAAGCCCAAATCCATATGGAGAGCGTGTACTCACGCTCTTTTACCACACACTCTTCTTCTTCCCCAAAATTCCACACACTTTCTCATCTACACTCTTGCGCGCCGTCTTTCTTGCTCTCAACGCTAGAGTACGCTCAACACGAATTAGCATTCTTGAGCTTGCTGCCCATCCCCAGTAGCATATCCAATAGCAGCGGCGTTACTCTCTACAACAGCATCTCTCAGCTCTCTATCCATTCTCCTTCGTTTCTAGTGATGCGTTATGCTTCTGCAAGGTTAATGTGAAGGTTAATGACTTTTTATTTTTGTTCATTTATTGCTTTCTGAAACTCTTACCTTCTTGCTGCCCATCATTCTGTATCCATTCAAAACATGCAAGGAGAAACTCATAATGGCACCCAAAAATATTACTCAATGTTTCCTGTCTATTCATGAAAAAACTTTAAGCACTCTATAATAAAAATTTCTTTTTATTTTGATTTTGATTCATCATATCTTGTTTATGAAACTTGGGTACTTTTAATTTATAAATCTTTGAAAAAATTCATTATGTTATTATCTCAGTTGTTAGTAGAGCTTTGTTGTGGTCGAGCTTTGATAATGGCTACTGCACAATTGATTACTAGATTTTTTACGTGTTTGTGTTAATAATATGTTTCTTAATAATATGCAGTGATTATTTGGAATGGAAAAAGATCCAGATATTAAGATGCCGCAAAGAAGTACAAATACAAAGAAATCTGAAACAGGAACTAGAAGGAAAATGCAGCATTAAACTCTTGAAGAACTAAAATCTCGGGTATGCACCCATTTAAAAAGAGATTTTGCACACTTTACTCAGGACGCTTTACACCCATTTGAATGAAATTTTGCACACATGAATAAGATAGTTTGCACCCACTTTAATGAGAATTTGCACACCTTATTTAGCACAGTTTGCACCCAATATAATGAATTTTTTGCACACATTAAATTGGACAGTTTCCACCCACTTTAATCGGATTTTGCACACATCAATTCGACAATTTGCACCCACTTTAGTCAAGTTTTGCACACCTTACTCACACAGCTTGCACCTAGTTTATTATGATTATGATAATTTATTATTATTGTTATTTCTTATTATTTTCCAAACAAACCATGGTTAAAATTGGGTGAGAATTTTTTACTTTATGTTTGCAGAAAGTGATAGAATGTTGTTGTTCTCCCATTTCGGTTTTCACAACGATAAATTCTCTTACAGAAGAGCAAAAATTGAAGTTGATAAAATGGGATTCTCATCCATGAAAGCTATTCAAGATTGGAAAATTGATAGGCGATTATTCCTCGCACTTGCTAAAGCATATAACACAACAACAAGCAAATTGGAATTAGGGCTGGGGGATATCGATGCGACAACAGATAACATTGGGTTAGCTCTAGGATTACCTTCAATTGGTAAAAGTTTCCCAGAAGAAGAATATTGGACTTTAGAGCAAGAAAGATTAGTTGCCCCGTTTAAGTTTGTGACAAGTCCATGGTTACAAGAAGTATTACATTCAAGAGAATGTAATGTTTCAACATCCAAAGGGAGAGATTACTTTAGGAGAGCATTTACAATGTTCATTATTAACTTATTTTTGGCACCAACAAGTAGCACTGTCACATCCCCAAAGCACTTATGTCCCATTTTTGATGTAGAGAATATCACAAGATACAATTGGGTAAGATTTGTGCATGATGAACTTATGAAAGGGGTTCAAAAATTCAAGGAAAAAAATACATTAAGTATTGATGGTTGTCTTTATGTTTTGATGGTAATCAGTCTAATGTACTTATCTTTTTTTCCTTTTTTGATTTCTTTTTTTATGATAATCATTACATTTATTATTTTGCTTGTAGATTATCTATTACCACAAAGACACATTCGGAGATAAAGAAAATTATATGGGGCCTCCACCACCATGGATTGCTTATTGGGATAAAGAAAAACTTGCAAAGAAGTTGACACAGGAGTAATCAAAGCAAAGACCAACGATTTGTTTTATTTATTTTATCTTGTTAATTCAATATAGTTTTTTTTTTAAATTGATGATTGCTTATAATATCCAGAATTATTTCGATTTATGCACCCACTTAATACACATTTCTAAGTTGAATTCTTTACTTTTAGTTATTAGCTACATTTTATTTATCCAAGAGGAAATATATTAATTAGGTTTGATCGTTTATGTGTTCTTGTGTGATGTGTGTGCTGATTGAGATACATACAACTGTGCTAAGTTCCTAATTGCTGAAATCCTGCTATCTATGTAGAATGCTCAAATGGCATAGTTATAGTTATGTTTGTGCCTCAATTTTATTCTAAAATCTTATATTTGCATGTCGTGTTTTAGAAGTTAGTAAAATGGCATTCAAAGGTTTCCTTAGAGAGTTGCATGATTCTTTTAGCACTCTGTTTCTTAATGTTCAATGCTGACTTTTCAATCAATAAAAGTTTGATGCCTCTCTAACATAAATTAGATTTTAATTATCATGAATAGCACTCTTGATTAGTAAGGATTAACATTCAGTGACATAGGAGACAATACATACAAACAACCCCAAAAAATCTCGATTAGTGAGGCAAGAATCATGAAGAACAAACTACATCAGTCATGATTAAAGACAAAATATAATTTAGCCACTGCCATTTAGTAGTAATAGACTTAATTCAACTATAGATGTAGATATAAAATCATGGTAACCCTGGAAAACAATTTTAAAGACTAAATAATAACTAGAAATGAATCTTAGGTACAAAAAATTTCATTATTGGAAAATAACTGACATTAATCGTATATATCAAGCCCAAAATAACAACAAATGGGACATAATTTAGAATGATATTAACAACAACGGGAAAAATCCAAAGCTCCTGCTCTGCAAAACTCATTCAAAAGAGGTGAAATGGGATAAACGACAAAATTTTTGTAAAAAACTTGAACTTTCAGCATATATAAGGCTATAAGCTATGTATTATTATTACTTTCAAGATTATTTATTTATTTACCTATTTGCGAGAAATAGTTGAAAGATACAAAGAAAGCTGCTAACTCTACATATATAGATGTCTTTAATTTCCTTCTTTTCAAGTAGTGGTATTTTTAATCTTGACATTTTGTGATGAAATGAGTTTAAAGAGATGAATTTATGTGTGTTTTCATAGAAGTGAGAGGGAAATTAAGTGAAAGATGCATGTGAGTTAGATGAAGTGATATTGATATAATAGTAAATCTCAAGATTATACTATATAATTCAACTGTATCTAATAAAAGCATAAAAGTAATAACTCCTCCTTCCATACTAATAGTGTAACTAACTAATCCTAGCAAGTAGAGGAAAATTACACCCTTCAATAACCATTTAATTGCGTGTTTAGAAGTACATATATAATGACATAACTTTAAGATGTACTCCTAATTAAGATGCATATGCCATATACTAAGGCTTTCAAAACTAGAAAGACCTTAGTTCACTTAATTTAATTTATGTACAATTTAATTTCTGCCTTTCTTTACAATTTAATTTAATTTATATGAATTGTTTCAGTTTGATGCCATGTTTCTTTTCTGGATTTTTTTGTTTTGCATAATATGATGAGTGTATAATATAATCTGGTCAAAGGTAACCAATTCAATACATCTTTTTTTATCTTGACACATTCTTCTATTTTCTTACAAAACCTTTATTTGTGTGACTATTATTGTAGGGTATTGTTACCCTTTTAATTAAACAAGGTGTTGTTGATGCTAAATTTGCAAAGAACACAACAAAGCCCAAACTGATTTGTCTAAGAAAAGGGGGGCGAAGGAGCTTAATAAAGATAACACAATGAAGGAAAAGAGAGAAAGGTAAAAAAAATAAAGTTTTGGGATGTTATAAATGAAAGGACTGAAGCCTATGAGTATTAGAAACACTCTTTACCACTAATTAAATTTCTTGTTTATAGATTTGAACAAAATAATGACAACAAAATGTCAAAGGAAGATGACAATGTATCAGATGAGCAAGAAGATAAAGAAAGGTAAAAATTAGTTTTGATTTATCTTTTGTGATAAAAGAGAATGTAAAGTAAAATATAGTTGATGGTAATCAGTGGCTAAGAGAAGAGAGGGGAGTTGAATCTTAGCCCTTTTTTGTTGAGTGTTACTTTCTGCCATTTGAAATAGCTTAAGGAGATTTTTCTTCTTTTTGTCTTGTAACTAGTCAAGAGACATTTTCTTTTTGCCTCGTAACCAGTTAGGAGATATTTTTGAATTTTGTTTCTTACGCAACAGAAACAGAAATGGAGTAGAAGAGAGAGAGAATCACACCAAGAAGTATCCTGGTTCAGCTGCTCAGTGCAATGCAGCCTACATCTAGTCTCCATCACAACAATGATGGAATTTCACTATAATAATCATGATTACAAACACAAATTCTCCCTAAGAACTACCCTTCCTATCCGGGACAATTCCAAAATCTATCCCTAAAACTAAACTTGACTTGGTTACCTACCAAGTTTTCAACTGCTAAGTGCTAACCCAACTTACAAGGGGATTCCCACAGAATCATGATACACAACACAGATGGTCAAGGGACCTCTAGGACATCTAAGATTTTTTCTTTAGTTTTGTACACTCTGCGTTTCCTCTCACTGGATTTTTCTTACAAACCTCACACTGTTTGTCTTTTTCACCATGAGACTTAGACAGACAAAACTAAAGAAAATACAAAATAAAACCCATTAAAGGAAAAGAACTTCTGTTAGCTTGGGGAGTTATGAGAACTCTGTGCTTTTTCTCCTTGTCTCAACCCTTGGTTGTTCACCGTTATTATAGAAGGAGAAGCTTCCAAGGTTGAAACGGTTCAACCGAGCCAACTTCTTCTTCTTCAACACCAAAACCGGTTTGGACAGAGAGAGGAGAGAAGGAACTAAAAGCAAAAACCAACATACAATTACCTCTCTCATCCCTTTTCCTCAAGCTTCATCAATCTGAGCCTTCCATTTTGACTTGGTCCCCAAGAAGGATTTTTGACCCTTGATGAACACTTGATCCTTGACAGCTCCATCTGTTATATTTTTGCTTCTTCTTCCATGTAGCTACAATAGCTACCTTTTGTGATGGACGAACAAAAAGTGGAAATGAGCTTTACTTCAGAGATCTTCTTCTCTGACCGAATTGGATTGCTACCATTTTTAGATATGAGAGTCTGAAGCTTCTTCTCCACATCTTGCCTTTTGTGGCAAAAATCCTAGCCACACTATACTGTAGATCTTCTTTTTGCAAGGGCCATTATCACCTTGGCCGCTTGCTTGTTCATAGCTTATGTTTTCTTTTTCTGATTACTTGCTTCTACCATCTTCTTCTCTGACACTGAAATGACAAAAATAAAGAGAAAGAAGAGAGAGAAGGTTTCAATGGAAGTAAAGGAAGAAATTAAAATGGGTTAAATTTCAACTTTCCATTCCCCTATGCATAGTAGCGTGTGAACTCTTAATTGCTATCAAATCAATTTCAACTTTCTCTTTTCCGTTACCAATGCATTTAAACCATGTCAATTACATTTGAATTCCATTAAAGAGGAAAAGTGGCCGGGTATCCGTGGAAAGCATGCACCATTGCTTTCTTTCTTCTTCCAATTTCGGACCTATGATAATATTGTGCCAGGACAATTATATCTTAGGCTTTGTATCAGATTTTATAGCCCAATCAACACAAAAAATAATTCAGCCATAATGCTTGAATATTTTTGTACCATATGCTGAATATTTTCCCAACCTATTGGGCTTTTTGTTGCATATGCCCATTGATCAAAATACTGCACATAAAATAGGGATTATTAATCAAATAATCTGAAGCATCAAATCAAATTAATAATTTCTAATTAATATTTTTAACAATATTTGATCATCACAATAATTTGAAGTTTTCCAAACTTATCAATCTCCCCCTTGATGACAAACATTATTAAAAATTGAATTGAGAAAAAAGGTAAGGATTAAGAGTACTCCCTTGAAGATTTTGGATCCTCCCCTTTTTCATTTGTCACATAGCTCCCCCTTAATATGTGCAATTTTATTAGAGGAAGCATTACATGTAACATGCTTAAAACCAATTTTTATACAGTTCCAAAATAAATTAATGTATTCAACATATAGAACATTAATGAAATGTTGAACAACTTGATTTTTGAGCATATGTATAATGATAATCAAAACTTGATTTGTTATCTTTTAGATAACTTTCTACTCACAAAATATAAACATAAAGTATGCTTGAGTACTTTCAGAGTACATTGCAATAATTAACCAGGATTCAACATACTTTATATCAACATGTTCAAAACCAATAATTCCTGTTAAAAATATTTCCTGCCAAACCATTCAATCAAGCAAAAATATCCAGCAACATAAAGTTCATCCAACAAATCAGATCAAACAAAATGGGTAGGCAATAATCAACAGAAAACTGTGATCAGAGTATCAGAGCAATAATCATCAGATTAGCAAATTAGCCCCTTTTTCTACTTTCCTCCCCCTTTTGTCATCAAGAGGGAAACCTGCAAAATAGTTAAAAAACTAGCATGATGAATACACAAAGTATTTGATTAATAAACAAACCAAAGGAGTTCAACGTAGCCGAGTACAATCATCTAACAGTTCACAAGGCACTAAAACAAAAGAATAATTAAAAGAACAGAGTTCAAAAGTATGAGCAGCAAGATCACATCAAGCATCAGAGAGATTGATATCTGAGCCAAGGGAGTCATCTCCTTCATCCGAATATGCCATGTCTTTTTCTAGGCTTTTGAGTAGTAAATTGATTCTCTCATTGCACTTGGTCCAGGCCTTTTCATTTTTATATGCCTATTTCTTTGCCTCCTTGGAAGATTTGATCATCAGATTGGACATATGAGAGAACTCATTCAACACATCTTTGACAGATTCAGATAGTTTGGAAGATTTAGAGGGATGATATTCACGTTCACTATCAGATGCAAGAGAGCTTTTTCCCTTTTTCCCTTTCATGGCATCATAAATCCCGCCTCCTTTCAAGGTAGAAACCCTATTTTCTACTGGCTCATTGAGTACATCAACATTAAAGTATTCAAAAATACAGGTCAAAAAAATACCATAAGGCAGATTTGCCTTCTTATCACTGTGAATACAGTCCCACATGTATCGCACTATGAGATAAGCAAAAGAAATAGAAGTAGTAATTAAGAATAGAAAATAAAACCAAAGTATCACATACAGTTACTCTTTGATAGGAATTGCTCTGGGGCATCAAAATGTGGTTGATGATGTGATGCAGCAGTGTTCTCACTGGGCCCAGAGCCTTGTGATTCAGAATAGTTCCATCAAGAGCAGAAAAATTCTCGCAAACCTGAGAGAGAGCAGTCTGAAGAGTAACTCCAACCTAGGAATTCCATTTGCCTGACATGTATGCTCTTGGTCCTACATCTTCATATCCTAATGCAGCACTAATGGTTTCTCTGTTTAGAGTCAGATGCACCTTTTTAACATAAGAATGTAAAGCTCCATCATGATACATCATGTTCACATAAAACTCGTGAACCAGATTTGGGTATACCTGCTTGTGAATCTTAAATAGTAAAGTCCATTTAAGAAAATCAAAGAGTCCAGTAAACTCAACACCTTTTGCAGACAGATTCTCCAAACTCACAACATATAAGGCACATAGATGGCTGTTCACTAAAACTTTAGAACGAAATTCATATACAGCACAAGATGTGAACCGAGCCGGATCAAAGTGAGAATGATTCTTATTTAACTTATTTTTGAAGTTTAGAGAATCCAAGTTTGGTGGTTCTCAAGTGTTGTGGATAGTGTAACCCTTTAAGTGCTGGGAGGGAGCAGTTCGGCTAGTAGGATGAAGTATTGAGCGCCGTGGAGGTGATGGAGGTAGAGAGGACAGAGATGCATCTTCTTCTTCGGGCATAGGCCCCTTCTTTTTTTCAACCTTCTTGCATGAAGATGTACGTTGATGAATCACCTTCTTCCTCATTGATGCAGTTGAGAGTGAATAGGGGGATGATGAAGCAGAGTGTATATGGATATGAGTGTGAGTTTGGGGAGCAGAAGAGGATGAAAGATTTCGAAAGAAAGGGTTCGGTTGCTTCTTCTTGTAGCCAACTTCTTTCTCATGATGAAGGTGGAAGAAGTAGAGAGTGAAAAGATGAAGGGATGGCCGAAGAGGTTGGAATGTTGAGAGAGGTTACAACCGCAATAAATGCTGAGTGGAGAGAGGATTATTAGAATAATGGGTATTTAACGGAACGATTATCCATCAAGGAAATTTTTAAAATTAAAAAGTAACTAAAAGATCTTTTCATTGAATCAAGGGAGAGATTATGGGAAAAGATTTTGATTTGACATAAACTCTCCCTATAAAGATATGATGTGATAACCTCCAAAAATTATTTTAATAAAAAATGATGAAGAACTCAAACGGACTAGATTCACGGAGTGGGTCAAAAGAGTTTAGTTGGGCTCAAGTTGACTGGCACCAAGGTTTAGTCTCCCCCTGTTTCATGGCTTGTTCATCACATACACAGATTTGTCTCCTTGCTTCCTATGAGACAAAAACCAACAGAATTATCAAAATCACAATTTTTCAACAGCATTCAGATCTATCATTCCCAAACTATTTCTTAATGAACAGAACATATTTTCACGCAAAGGTTTAGGGAATATATCAGCAAGTTGTTCTTTGGATTTCACAAATTGAATATCAATAGTACCTTTTTGCACATGTTATCTAATAAAATGATATCTAACTTTAATGTGCTTAGTTCTATAGTGCAGAACAGGATTTTTAGAAATGTTTATTGCACTCATATTATCACAAAGTAAAGGTATGCTATTGATTTTTAATTTATATTCCTCTAATTGAGTTTTTAACCAAATTAATTGAGAACAACAAGTAGAGGCAGATATGTATTCAGCTTCAGCTATGGATAGAGCAACGGTGGCTTGTTTCTTGCTTGACCACATGTTTAGTGAGCTTTCAAGGAAGCAACACATTCCAGATATGCTTCTTCTATCCACCCGATCTCCCGCATAATCTGCATTACAAAACCCTACTGCACAAAAATCATTAGATCTAGGATACTATAAGCCATAATCACATGTTCCCTTAATGTATCTAATGATTCTTTTGATGGCCAAAAGATGGGATTCTTTTAGGTGAGATTGAAACCTTGAACATACACCCACACTTTGAACAATATCTGGTCTAGAGAATGTAAGATACATGAGTGAGCCTATTATTCCTCTATATCGTGTTTCATCTACATCTTTGCCATTTTCATCCTTATCAAGTTTAGTGTTTGGATGCATGGGTGTTCCCATTGATTTGGAATTTTCAAGGCCAAATTTCTCGACTAATTCTTTTGCATATTTACCTTGGTGAACAAAAATACCACTAGGAGTTTGTTTAATTTGTAGACCAAGAAAAAAGGTCAATTCACCAATTAAACTCATTTCAAACTCACTAGTCATAAGTTTTCTAAACTCTTCACATAAGGTTTCATTGGCCGATCCAAACACTATATCATCCACATAAACTTGAACAAGAATAATATCATTATTAGATACTTTTATAAATAAAGTTGTATCGGTGGTTCCCCTTTGAAAATGATTTTCCAACAAGATGGCACTAAGCCTTTCAATCCAAGCTCTTGGAGCATGCTTAAGGCCGTAAAGAGCCTTTGAGAGTTTATAAACATGATTTGAAAATTCTTTACTTTCAAAACCGGGGGGTTGAGTCACAAATACTTCTCTATCTATAAAGCCATTAAGGAACGCACATTTAATATCCATTTGGAACATTCTAAAACCCTTATGGGCAGCATAGGTAAGAAGCAACCTAATTGCTTCCATTCTAGCTACCGGGGCAAAAGATTCGTCAAAATCGATTCCTTCCTCTTGATCGTAACCTTGGGCCACTAATCTAGCCTTGTTACAAATAACACTACCATCCTCACCCAATTTATTTTTAAATATCCACTTTGTACCGGTTACCTTCTTACCATTTGGATATGGCACAAGTGTCCAAACCTCATTCTTTTCAAATTGAGATAGCTCCTCTTCCATGGCTTTGACCCAAGAGGGATCTTCAAGAGCTTGCTTCACATTGAGAGGCTCCAATTGGGACAAGAAGGTGACATTTCTTGGTTCCACTTACTTCTTGCTTGAGGATCTAGTGTTTACGCGTTGGGAAGGATTCCCAATGATAAAATCATGAGGGTAACCCTTCAAAAACTTCCATCCTCTTGGCCTTTGAGTTAAGGTTCTGCCTTGATGAGTTTCAACAGACTGGTCTGTTCCAGATTCTCTGGCTAGTTCAGGATACAAAACTGAAATGTCTTCTCCATCCTGATGAGACATTTTTGGACGGACATGCTCTTCACTTGGGATAGTTTTGGAATTTTCTTGACTTGGTTGATGGTTCATATCAGCTTCACTTCCTGTATCATCATTCAAAAGGGCACTGGGAATTGAATTAGTATCACAAAAGGACACATTTATGGATTCCTCTATGGTTCTATGTTCCTTGAGGTAAATTCTAAATGCTTTGCTAGTGGTGGAGTATCCAACAAATATTCCTTCATAGGATTTTGGATCAAATTTTTCAAGATTTTATTTATTTTTTGGTACAAAACATTTGCATCCAAATATGTGGAAATACTTAAGATTAGGTGGGGTTCCTTTCCATAGTTCATAAGGAGTTTTTTTTAATCCTTTTCGAATGATAGTCCTATTCAAAATATAACAAATTGTATTTACAGCTTCAGCCCACAAAAATTTTGGATCATTTTTACAAAGCATAGTCGTAGTCATTTCTTGAAGGCTTCTATTCCTTCTTTCAACTACCCTATTTTGTTGAGGAGTTCTAGGACATGAAAAGTTATGTGCAATGCCAAAATCATCACAGAAATTTTCAAAATGTTGATTTTCAAATTCTTTTCGATGATCACTTCTCAAGTTGGCAATTTTCAAATCTTTTTCATTTTGAATCCTTTTACAAAGAGTTGAAAAATCATGGAAAGCATCATTTTTATGAGCTAGAAAGAGTACCTAACCGAATCTAGAGTAGTCATCCACCACCACCAAACCATAATATTTACCTTCTAAACTTTGAGTTCTAGTGGGACCAAAAAGATCAATATACAACATTTCTAATGGCCTTTTAGTGGAAATTCCATCTTTTGGTTTAAAAGAGGATTTTACTTGTTTGCCTAGTTGACAAGCATCACAAGTAATATCCTTATCAAATTTAATGTTAGGAATTCCTCTTACCAAGTTCTTCTTAATAAGCTTAGAAATTTGGTACATGCTTGCATGACCTAATTTCTTGTGCCAAAGCCATTTTTCAGATTCAAATGAAGTAAAGCATGTCACTTTTTGAACTTTTAAATCCTCAAGAGTCAACCATTATTAGACCTTTTGGCTTCAAACAAGATTTTTCCAGATTTTTCACAAATAACTAAGTAATCCAATTTTCTAAAAATAACTTCATAACCAAGATCACATAATTGGCTAATGCTTAGTAAATTGTGTTTCAACCCATCAACAAGTAAAACATCATTTATGAATGAAGAAAAGCTCTTACCAACTTTATCTATGGCCACTATCTTTCCTTTTTCATTATCACCGAAAGTGACAAATCCTCCATCATATTCATCAAGCTTAATGAAGAAGGTTGCCTTTCCGGTTATATGCCTAGAACATCCACTATCCATATACCACATGTTGTTCTTTGCTTGGATGCTAGGCAAACCTACAAAATAAGCTTAAGTGACCTTAGGTATCCAAATCGTTTTGGATCCTTTGACATCAAACCATCTTCTTTGTCCCAAGCCATTATAGTCACACACAATTTTACAAACTTTATTTCTAATCATTCTTTCACCAAAGAAACACTGAATAGAAAAGTGTCTATTCCGGTTGCATAATCTACAAAATCTATGAGTTGCTGTTTTCAAAAGGCATGTTGGGTTTTGAAACCTTACATCATTTGAAGATGATGCCATGTTTGTAAAAGAAGGTTTTTCAACAAATTTTGTAGTTTAATGAAAGCCCAACCCAGCTTTATCATAAAGAGGTTCTTGACTAGCCAAGAGTTAATTTAAATTTTCTGAACTTTGAGCAAAGGTGGCTAAGTCCTCTCGAGTCTATTTACCTCTTTGAGTAGCTTCTCATTTTCTTCAAAATAATTAAGATATGCAACCACAGAATGTTGTTTTTCACAACCTATTTCAGCTTTCAACTACTTGTTTTCTTCAACAATATCAACAATGGTTTCAGCTTCTCTCAATTTTTCTTTTAGAAAATCATTTTCAGCTTTAAGAATTTCGATTTGAGACTCAAGATTTTGGTTTTCATTTAAGAAGCATCTAATCATTTCAGAAAGGTGATCTATCATGAGATTAAGGTCTTTAGTGTCAGGGTTATGAAATACTACTTGCTCTATGTGATCTGCCATGAGGCAAGTTTGAAACATGGTTTCTGATTCTTCATATTCATCAGAATCATTTTTCAAGTCTTCCCAAGAGGCCATCAGTCCTTTCTTCTTTCCCTTCTTTGGCTTTTCCTCCTTCTTCAGTTTAGGGCCACCAGATTTGAAGTGCCCAGCCTCTTTGTAGTTGTAGCAGATCACTTTACTGAAATCTTTCTTTGGTTTCCTTGAGCCGCTCCCTTTGCTTTTTTCTTTCAATTTCACCATTTTCCTAAATTTCTTAGCAAACAAAACAAAATCATTTTTAGATGAGTTATCACTCGATTCATTATTAGTGCATGAAATTGCAATCACACTTTTGCAATCCTCACAACTAACCAGCAAGTGCACTGGGTCGTCCAAGTAATACCTTACGTGAGTAAGGGTCGAATCCCACGGAGATTATTGGCTTGAAGCAAGCTATAGTTATCTTGTTGATCTTAGTCAGGATGCCAACAGGGTTCTTTCGGTTTAATTGTAAAAAGTCAAAAGGCATAAAATAAATACTTATTGTGCAATAATGGAGAATATGTTGGAGTTTTGGAGATGCTTTGTCATCTGAATTTCAGGCTTTTCTCTTGTACTCCTCTTCACACACGCAAGGCTCCTTCCATGGCAAGCTGTATGTAGGGTGTCACCGTTGTCAATGGCTACTTCCCATCCTCTCAGTGAAAATGGTCCAAATGTTCTATCACAACATGGCTAATCATTTGTTGGTTGTCGATCATGTCGGAATAAAATCCATTGATTCTTTTGCGTTTGTCATCACGCCCAACACTTGCGAGTTTGAAACTCGTCATAGTCATCCAATCCCAGAGTCCTACTCGGAATACCACAGACAAGGTTTAGACTTTCTGGATTCTCATGAATGCCGCCATCAATTCTAGCTTATACCACGAAGATTCTGATTAAGGAATCTAAGAGATACTCATTCAATCTTATGTAGAACGGAGGTGATTGTCAGGCACACGTTCATGGATTGAGGAAGGTGATGAGTGTCACGGATCATCACCTTCTTCATAGTGAAGTGCGAATGAACATCTTAGATAAGAACAAGCGTGTTTGAATGGAAAACAGAAATAATTACATTAATTCATCGAGACGCTACAGAGCTCCTCACCCCCAACAATGGGGTTTAGAGACTCATGCCGTCAAAGAGTATAAAATTCAGATCTAAAAATGTCATGAGATACAAAAGAATTCTCTAAAAGTTGTTTAAATACTAAACTAGTAACCTAGGTTTACAGAGAATGAGTAAACTAAAATGGATAGTGCAGAAATCCACTTCAGAGGCCCACTTGGTGTGTGTTAGGGCTGAGACTTAAGCTTCTCACGTGCATGGGCTGTTTCTGGAGTTGAACGCCAGGTTATAACCTGTTTCTGGCTCTGAATGCCAGACTGCAACATGGAACTGGCGTTGAATGCCAGTTTACGTCGTCTATCTTCGTGCAAAGTATGATTTATTATATATTGCTGGAAAGCCCTGGATGTCTAATTTCCTACCCAATTGAGAGCGTGCCTATTGGACTTTTGTAGCTCCAAAAAATTCATTCCAAGTGCAGAGAGGTCAGAATCCAACAGCATCAGCAGTCCTTTTTCAGCATGAATCAGATTTTTGCCCAGCTCCCTCAATTTCAGCCAGAAAATACCTGAAATTAAAAAACAAAACACACAAACTCATAGTAAAGTCCAGAAATATGATTTTTCTTAAAAACTAATAAAAATCTACTAAAAACTAACTAAAACATTCTAAAATCTACATGAAATTACCTCCAAAAAAGCGTATAAAATATCCGCTCATCACAACACCAAACTTAAACTGTTGCTTGTCCTCAAGAAACTAGATAAATAAAATAGGATAAAAAGAAATTAAGAAACAATAATATCCCAGAGTTTCAAGTGAAGCTCAGATTCTAATTAGATGAGCAGGGCTAGTAGCTTTTTGCTTCTGAATAGTTTTGGCATCTCACTTTATCCTTTGAATTTCAGAATGATTGGCATCCATAGGAACTTAGAATTTAGATAGTATTATCGATTCTCCTAAGTTAGTATGTTGATTCTTGAACACAGATACTTTATGAGTCTTGGCCGTGGCCCTAAGCACTTTGTTTTCCAGTATTACCACCGGATACATAAATGCCACAGACACATAATTGGGTGAACCTTTTCAGATTGTGACTTAGCTTTGCTAAAGTCCCCAATTAGAGGTGTCCAGAGTTCTTAAGCACACTCTTTCTACTTTGGATCACGACTTTAACCACTCAGTCTCAAGCTTTTCACTTGGACCTGCATGCCACAAGCACATGGTTAGGGACAACTTGATTTAGCCGCTTAGGCCTGGATTTTTTTCCTTAGGCCCTCCTATCCATTGATGCTCAAAGCCTTGGATCCTTTTTACCTTTGCCTTTTGGTTTTAAGGGCTATTGGCTTTTTCTTTTTCCAATGATTCCTTGTAAATTTTTTTTCACTGCTTTTTCTTGCTTCAAAAATCAATTTCATGATTTTTCAGATCAGCAATAATATTTCTCTTTGTTCATTATTCTTTCAGCAGCCAACAATTTTAACATTCATAAAATTTAAGATCAAAAAAATATGCACTGTTCAAGCATTCATTCAGAAGATAAAAAGTATTGCCACCACATATAATTAATTAGAATTTTCCTTATTAAATACTCGAAAAATATAAATTGCCTCTTTATTCTAAAAATCTACTATTTTATCATGTTTAATGATGATGAGAAAAATAAATTATAACTTAATTGATGATAAAATCAAAATAGATATACTAATTTCCACTACTTATATATAACCTCTAAGGTAAATTCCTATAATAACAACTATCACAGAGTTAAAGCTAAAATTAGAACTCAACAACCTTTATTTTGGGAAGTGGATGTTCCTCTAGTCTGTGGGGTGCTTGGTCCTTCAAGAGATAATTTTTGACGCTTCAGTTCCTTTAAGTCACGCCCTTGCTCTTCTTGTTCCCTAAGCAATTTGCAAAGCATGCTATTTTGATTATTATGTTCTTCCTTTATTTGGTCCATAGCTTCTTGTAACTTGGTAACAGATGCTTCAAGATGCTCCAAGTATTCAAATTGAGGGATTTCTGGGAGGAATTCTTGTGCTCTCCTTTTGATGGGGTCATCCTGCATTTGTTGTTTTTCCCTTGATATTTTGGTGATTGGCCGCTCAACTGAGATATATTCAGTTATTCCCATCTTTACTCCAGCATCTTTACATAGCATAGAGATTAGGCTTGGATAAGCCAATTTGGCGTCTTTGGATTTCTTGTTTGCTATTATGTAAAGTTCACACGAAATTAATTGATGAACTTCTTTTTCTTTTCCCAACATAATGCAATGAATCATCACTGCTCTTTTAACAGTGACGTTAGAACGCTTGCTAGTGGGCAATATAGAACGCCCAATGAAGTCCAGCCAGCCTCTGGCTACTGGTTTGAGATCTTCTCTCTTGAGTTGATTTGGGACACCCGTGGTGCTGGTGGTCCACTTGGCTCCAGGGATGCATATATCCTCTAGAATCTTGTCCAGGCCCTTGTTTGTTCTCATCATTCTCCTATTAAAGGAATCTGGGTCATCTTTCAGCTGAGGCGGCTTAAAGATCTCCCTGATTTTGTCAAGGTGGATGTGAACAATCTTTCCTCTGACCAAGGTCCGATAGTCATAAAGGGCAGTTCAAGATATTCTCTGCCTGTCTGTTTGCCACAGATTAACGTATAACTCCCAAACCATATTCCTTCCCACTTTTGTTTCAGGATTAGCTAGGATTTCCCAGTTCCTATTTCGAATTTACTCTTGGATCCCCGGATATTCATCTTCTTTCAGATCGAATTTGACTTTCGGGATCACTGATCTTAGACCCATTATTTTGTAGTAATGGTCTGAATGTTCTCTGGTTAAGAACTTCCCTTGATTCCAAAGTGGTTTTGGAATACTCTCTTTCTTGCCTCTTGGAGTGGGTTATTTTCCTTTAGGAGCCATGATCTTAGTGGGTATGGTTTAGTGATCACGGATAAACACACCAAACTTAGAGGTTTGCTTGTCCTCAAACAAAAGAAAAGAAAGTAGAGGGATAGAAGGAGAGCTAGTGTCGAATGGTGGATGAGAGGAGGGAGGCCGAATGTGGATTTAAAGGGAGGGGGTAGGTTTTCGAAAATATTGAAGAAAGATAAGATAGAGGATATGATTTATAAAAGATAAATATGATAAGAAGAAGATATAATTTAAAAATAAAAAATTGTGAATGATATTTGAAAAAGATAAATCTGAATTTTTATTTTGAAAAAGATTTTAAAAGATAATTGAGTTTTGAAAAATTTGAAAAAGATTTGGATTGGTTTGGAAAAAGATTTGTGTTTATCGATTAAGATACATTTGATATTTTTGAAAACGGGTTTTTAGAAATTAGGATTAAAATTTTTGGAATTAAAGGATGAGAATTTGTAACATGTTTATGCAAGAAATCATGAATTGGAACATAAAAATTAAAAAAATTGAAGTAAAAACGAATTTACCTCGTCCCCACCATCCTGGTGTTAACTGCCCAAACGCTGCATGTTTTGGGCGTTTAACGCCCATGTGCAGCTTCTCCTGGGCGTTCAACGCCCAGCTGTTGCTTCTTTCTGGTGTTGAACGCCAGGAACTCCTTTGTCACTGGGCGTTTCTCTGAATGCCCAGGACGCTGTAAATCTGGCGTTGAACGCCCAGAAGGTGCTTCTTTCTGGCGTTCAACACCCAGAAGATGCTCTTTTCTGACATTTAACGCCCAGATGGCTATCCTTACTAGCGTTGAACGCCCAGTAGGTGCTTCTTTTGGGCGTTCAACGCCCAAAACAGCTTTTACTGGCTTTTTCGCACCAGTGAGCTTTCTTTTTGCTGTTTTATCCTCTGGATCCTTCTGTAACTCTGTGAACTTAAGCAATTGCTATTTTACCTCGAAGATAATTGACATATACCTGTAAAAATCAATTAATTAACAAATAAGCTTTGTAAATGGCTGGGTTGCCTCCCAGCAAGCGCTTCTTTATTGTCTTTAGCTGGACTATTACTGAGCTCTAATTAAGTCTCAGTTTTGAGCATTCTTGCTCAAAATTGCTTTCAAGATAATGTTTGACTCTCTGTCCATTAACAATAAACTTGTAATCACATATGGTCCTCTCTACCGGGATTTCAATTTCCCAGGGAATAATCTGAGCCTAGAATTAAATAGCAAAACTTTCTGCCCTGGCTCAAAGACTCTGGATGACAGTTTCTTATCATGCCATCTTTTTGCTTTCTCTTTGTAAATTTTTGCATTTTTGAAAGCATTGAGTCTGAATTCCTCTAACTCATTTAACTGGAGCAATCGTTTTTCTCCAGCTAACTTGGCATCAAGGTTTAGGAATCTGGTTGCCCAGTAGGCCTTATGTTCTAGTTCCACTGGCAAGTGACAGGCTTTTCCATACACAAGCTGGTATGGAGAAGTTCTTATAGGAGTTTTGAATGCTATTCTGTATGCCCATAGAGCATCATCCAAGTTTCTTGCCCAATCCCTTCTACGGTTAATCACAGTCCGTTCCAGGATTCTTTTAAGTTCTCTATTAGAGACTTCAGCTTGCCCATTTGTCTGTGGATGATATGGAGTGGCCACCCTGTTGCTAACTCCATATCGAACCAAAGCAGAGTAAAGCTGCTTATTGCAGAAATGAGTGCCCCATCACTGATTAGTACTATAGGGATACCAAAGCTGCTGAAGATGTGTTTCTAGAGGAATTTCAGCACTGTCTTAGTATCATTAGTGGGTGTTGCTATAGCTTCCACCCATTTGGATACATAATCCACTGCCACCAGAATATAAGTGTTTGAGTATGATGGTGGGAATGGCCTCATGAAGTCAATACCCCATACATCAAACAACTCAATCTCCAAGATCCCTTGTTGAGGCATGGCATAACTGTGAGGCAGATTGCCAGATCTTTGGCAACTGTCACAATTAAGTACAAACACTCGGGAGTCTTTATAGAGAGTAGGCCAGAAGAAGCCACATTGGAGGACTCTTGTGGCTGTTCGCTCACTTCCAAAATGTCTTCCATACTGTGATCTATGGCAGTGCCAGAGGATCTTCTGTGCTTCTTCTTTAGGCACACATCTATGGATTACTCCGTCTACACATCTCTTGAAGAGATATGGTTCATCCCAAAGATAGTACTTTGCATCCGTGATCAACTTCTTTGATTGCTGCCTACTGTACTCTTTGGGTATAAATCTCACTGCCTTGTAGTTTGCAATGTCTGCAAATCATGGCACTTCCTGGATGGCAAAGAGTTGGTCATCCGGAAAGTTTTCAGATATCTCAGTAAGAGGGAAGGACGCCCCTTCTACTGGTTCTATTCGGGATAGGTGATCTACTACTTGGTTCTGTGTCCCTTTTCTGTCTCTTATTTCTATATCAAACTCTTGCAGAAGCAACACCCATCTGATGAGTCTGGGTTTTAAATCCTGCCTTGTGAGTAGATATTTAAGAACATCATGGTCAGTGTACACAATCACTTTTGATCCTACTAAATAAGATCTAAATTTGTCAATGGCGTAAACCACTGCAAGTAACTCTTTTTCTGTGGTTGTGTAGTTCTTCTGTGCGTCATTTAAAATACGAGTGGCATAGTAAATGACATGCAAAAGCTTGTCATACCTTTGTCCCAACACTGCACCAATGGCATGGTTACTGGCATCACACATTAATTCAAAAGGTAATGTCCAGTCTGGTGCAGAGATGACTGGTGCTGTGACCAGCTTAGCTTTCAGAGTCTCAAATGCCTGCAGAAACTCCTTATCAAAGATAAATGGCGTGTCAGCAGCTAGCAGATTACTTAGAGGTTTGGCAATTTTTGAAAAATCCTTTATAAACCTCCTATAGAATCCTGCATGCCCATAAAGCTTCTGATTGCCTTAACATTGGCTGGTGGTGGTAATTTTTCAATTACCTCTAACTTTGCTTGATCCACCTCTATTCCCTTGTTCGAAATTTTGTGCCCAAGGAAAATTCATTCAGTTACCATAAAGTGACATTTCTCCCAGTTTAAAACTAGGTTAGTCTCTTGGCATCTCTTTAGAACAAGTGCTAGATGGTCAAGACAGGAGCTGAATGAGTCTCCAAATACTGAAAAGTCATCCATGAAGACTTCCAGAAATTTTTCCACCATATCAGAGAAAATTGAGAGCATGCACCTTTGAAAGGTTGCAGGTGCATTGCACAGGCCAAATGGCATCTTTCTGTATGCAAATACTCCAGATGGACATGTGAATGCTATTTTCTCTTGATCCTAGGGGTCTACTGCAATTTGATTTTAACCTGAATATCCATGCAGGAAGCAGTAGTATTCATGACCTGCTAGACTTTTTAACATCTGGTCTATGAATGGTAAAGGGAAATGATCCTTTCTGGTAGCTGTATTGAGCCTTCTATAATCAATACACATACGCCACCCTGTAACTGTTCTTGTAGGAACCAGTTCATTTTTTTCATTATGAACCATTGTCATGCCACCCTTCTTAGGGACGACTTGGACAGGGCTTACCCAGGGGCTATCAGAAATAGGATAAATAGTCCCAGCCTCTAGTAATTTAATGACCTCGTTCTGCACCATCTCCTTCATGGCTGGATTCAGCCGCCTTTGTGGTTGAACCACTGGCTTAGCGTCACCCTCCAATAAGATTTTGTGCATGCATCTGGCTGGGCTAATGCCCTTAAGATCACTGATGGACCACCCAAGAGCTGTCTTGTGTGTCTTTAGCACTTGAATTAGTGCTTTCTCTTCCTGTGGCTCTAAGGTAGAGCTTATGATTATAGGGAAGGTATCACCTTCTCCCAGAAATGCATATTTTTGGGATGGTGGTAACGGTTTGAGCTCGGGTTTAGGAGGTTTCTCCTTTTCCTGAGGGATTTTCAGAGGTTTTATCATTCTCTCTGATTCCTCCAGATCAGGCTAAACATCTTTAAAGATATCCTCCAGCTCTGATTTGAGACTCTCAGTCATATTGATCTCTTTTACCAGAGAGTCAATAACATCAATGCTCATGCAGTCATTTAGGGTGTCTGGATGCTGCATAGCTTTGACAACATTCAACTTGAACTCATCTTCATTGACTCTCAGGGTTACTTCCCCTTTTTGGACGTCAATAAGGGTTTGGCCAGTTGCTAGGAAAGGTCTTCCTAGAATGAGAGTTGCACTCTTGTGCTCCTCCATTTCCAGTACCACAAAGTCAGTAGGAAAGGCAAATGGCCCAACCTTGACAATCATATATTCAATCACGCCTGATGGGTATTTATTGGAGCCATCAGCAAGTTGGAGACATATCCGGGTTGGTTTGACCTCTTCAGTCAAACCAAGCTTTTTGATAGTAGAAGCAGGTATCAGGTTGATACTTGCCCCAAGATCACATAGAGCTTGCTTGGTACAAGTACCCTCTAATGTGCATGGTATCATAAAGCTTCTGGGATCTTTAAGCTTCTCAGGTAAGCTTTTCAGAATGACTGCACTGCATTCTTCAGTGAGGTAAACTTTTTCAGTTTCCCTCCAATCCTTCTTATGACTTAAGATCTCTTTCACGAACTTAGCATAAGAGGGTATTTGCTTAAGTGCCTCTACAAACGGAATCTTTATTTCAAGAGTCTTGAGATAGTCTGCAAAGCAGGAAAATTGCTTATCCTGTTCCTCTTGACAGAATTTCTGAGGATAAGGCATTTTGGCTTTGTATTCCTCAACCTTAGTTGCTGCAGGTTTATTGCCTACAGATGTGGGTTGAGAAGCCATTTTAGAAGGGTTATTATCAGCACTTGTATGTGTCTGATCCCCCACTAGCATTTGAATGCCAGGGGTGGAAGCTGGAGTGGCGTTAGACGCCAACTCCTTACTTGTTTCTAGCATCTGAATGCTAGAACTGTGCTCCCATTGGGCGTTCAACGCCAAATCCATGCTTATTTCTGGCGTTGAACACCAGGACTGAGCATGGTTTGGGCGTTCAGCGCCAGCTTTCCACCTATTTTCTGTTGTTTGAGTGCCAGAATTATTCCTCTCTGGGCTCTTACTATCCTCAGATAGATTTTGGGTGGTTTGCTCATTTCTTGGCTTCTTGCTACCTTGAAGTGAGGTATTTAATGTTTTCCCACTTCTTAATTGAGCTGCTTAGCACTCTTTTGTTATTTGTTTTGATAACTGCTATTCTGTTTGCTTCAATTGTACTTCCATATTCATATTAGCCATTCTTGTTTCTTGTAGTATTTCCTTGAATTCGGCTAGCTGTTTTGTTAGAAAATCCAGTTGCTGATTGAATTCAGTAACTTGTTCTGTAGGACTCAGTTCAGTAGTTACTATTTTAGCCTCTTATTTCATGGAAGGTTCACTGCTTAGGTACAGATGCTGATTTCTGGCAACTATATCAATGAGCTCTTGAGCTTCTTCTATTGTCTTTTTCATGTGTATAGATCCACCAGCTGAGTGGTCTAGAGAAATCTGAGCTCTTTCTGTAAGCCCATAGTAGAAGATGTCTAACTGCACCCACTCTGAAAACATTTCAGAGGGGCATTTTCTTAACATCTCTCTGTATCTCTCCCAAGCATAATAAAGAGATTCATTATCTCCTTGTTTGAAGCCTTGGATGCTCAGCCTTAGCTGTGTCATCCGTTTTGGAGGAAAATAGTGATTCAGGAATTTTTCTGACAGCTGTTTCCATGTCTTTATGCTGTCCTTAGGTTGGTTATTTAACCACCTCTTAGCTTGGTCTTTTATAGCAAATGGGAACAGTAATAGCTTGTAGACATCCTGATCTACCTTCTTATCATGTACTGTGTCAGTAATTTGTATAAACTGTGCCAGAAACTCTGTAGGTTCTTCTTGTGGAAGACCGAAATACTGGCAACTTTGTTGCACCATGATAATGAGCTGAGGATTCAACTCAAAACTACTAACTCCAATGGATGGTATACATATACTACTCCTATATGAAGCAGTAGTGGGGTTAGCATATGACCCCAGAGTCCTTCTGGACTGTTCATTTCCACTTAAGTCCATGATGGAGAAAGGGAGATGATGTGAATTTATTTTATTTATTTTACTATATATAAAAATTTTGAAATAATAATAATAAAATAAAATAAATTAAAGGCGACAATAAAAATAAAAATAAAATAAAAATAAAAAAGAGAATTTAAAAATATTTTATGAAGATTTTCGAAAAAGTGAGGAGAGACAAAGTGGTTAGGATATTTTTGAAATTGAAATCTGAAATTTTTATATAAAAAAAATTGAAAATATGCCTTAAAAATAGTTAGAAAAGATATTTTTTTGAATTTTGAATTTTATGATGAAAGAGAAAAACACACAAAAGACACAAGACTTAAAATTTTTAGATCTAATGCTCCTTGTTTTCGAAAATTTTGGAGGGAAAATACCAAGGAACACCAAACTTAAAAATTTTAAGATCAAAACACAAGAAAGACTCAAGAACACCAAGAACAAAAGAAAGAACACCAAACTTAAAATTTTTAGAGAACCACAATAAAATTTTCGAAAATTAAAGATTAACAAGAAACCACCAAACTTAAAGTTTGGCACAAAATTCAATCAAAGAGAAATTATTTTCAAAAAAAAAAAGATTTTAAAAAGAAGATATCCAGTTACCAAGAACATAAACCAACGCTCTAGCCAATTGAGCTGTAAATGTAACACTTGTTTTAAAGAAGTATTTTTAATAACTAAAAATAATTTTTTTTCGAAAACTATTGTTTTGAAAAAGCACAAGAAAAACAAGAAAAGACACAGAACAAGAAAAACTAAAGATCAAACGAGAAAAATAAACAAGAACAACTTGAAGATTCAGGAAAAACAAAGAACACAAATTCGAAAATTCAAAGGAAAATATAAAATATGCAATTGACACCAAACTTAAAACATGACACTAAACTCATGAAAAATTAAATCTTTAATAAGGAAAAATAATATTTTTGAAAAAAAAAATTTTTGGAAAAAAATAAAGCACTCAGGATTGATGACTCTATAGCAACAAAAATAAATTATTCATAATCTAAGCAACAAAACAAACATTTAGTTGTTCAAACTGGAACAATCCCCGGCAACGGCGCCAAAAAATTGGTGCACGAAATTGCAATCACACTTTTGCAATCCGCACAACTAACCAGCAAGTGCATTGGGTCGTCCAAGTAATACTTTACGTGAGTAAGGGTCGAATCCCACAGAGATTGTTGGCTTGAAGCAAGCTATAGTTATCTTGTTGATCTTAGCCAGGATGCCAATAGGGTTCTTTCGTTTAAATTGTAAAAAGTCAAAAGGCATAAAATAAATACTTATTGTGCAATAATGAAGAATATGTTCGAGTTTTGGAGATGCTTTGTCTTCTAATTTTCAGGCTTTTCTCTTGTACTCCTACTCACACACGCAAGGCTCCTTCCATGGCAAGTTGTATGTAGGGTGTCACCATTGTCAATGGCTACTTCCCATCCTCTTATTGAAAATGGTCCAAACGCTCTGTCACAGCACGGCTAATCATCTGTTGGTTCTCGATCATGTGGGAATATAATCTATTGATTCTTTTACATTTGTCATCACGCCCAACACTCGCGAGTTTGCAGCTCGTCATAGTCATCCAATCCCAGAATCCTACTCGGAATACCACAGACAAGGTTTAGACTTTCTGGATTCTCATGAATGCCGCCATCAATTCTAGCTTATACCACGAAGATTCTGATTAAGGAATCTAAGAGATACTCATTAAATCTTATGTAGAACGGAGGTGGTTGTCAGGCACATGTTCATGGATTGAGGAAGGTGATGAGTGTCATGGATCATCACCTTCTTCATAGTGAAGCGCGAATGAACATCTTAGATAAGAACAAGTGTGTTTGAATGGAAAACAGAAATAATTACATTAATTCATCGAGACGCTGCAGAGCTCTTCACCCCCAACAATGGGGTTTAGAGACTCATGCCATCAAAGAGTATAAAATTCAGATCTAAAAATGTCATGAGATACAAAATAATTCTCTAAAAGTTGTTTAAATACTAAACTAGTAACCTAGGTTTACAGAGAATGAGTAAACTAAAATGGATAGTGCAGAAATCCACTTTTGGGGCCCACTTGGTGTGTGCTTTGGCTGAGACTTAAGCTTCTCACGTGCATGGGATGTTTCTGGAGTTGAACGCCAGGTTGTAACCTGTTTTTGGTGCTGAACGCCAGACTACAACATGGAACTGGCGTTGAACGCCAGTTTACGTCGTCTATCTTCGTGCAAAGTATGGACTATTATATATTGCTGGAAAGCCCTAGATGTCTGTAACGACCCAACTTCTAGCATGTCTAGATTATACTAGAAATTGAATGTTGCCAACTTGTTTTTCCTTTTCTGTATTATTAATTAATAAATATAAGCCTGTACATTGTTAAAACACCGCAAATTTTACAGGTAAATTTTTTTTTAAAACTAGAATAATTTAAAGTCGCTTACCCTCCATATATCAAGGGATAATTAAACATTCACATACATAAAACAAAAGATAACAAAATATGGAGTAACACACTATAATATACATCATGTTACAGAAGTGGCTCAGTTATATAAGCATATAGCTATAGTACAACACCCCTAAGTCAGTGACTCATATAGTATGTACATATATGTACATAAGACGCCCCAGGGCCTGGCCTGACCAAAAGCCCCTAAGCTGGCACCTAGGCTAGCCTAACTCTATGATATGCCTATTCCCTCTAATCATCCTAACAAAAGTGAGGGAGACACTCTAATGTACTGAAGTTAGACTAGGCGTCTCAAAAAATCTCCTCAATCCTAGTCCAGAGTACCTCACGGAAAACCACTGGGCGAATGGTGATGCTCGCCTACTGGCACCTCGCCTACTGGCGCTTCGCCTGGCTCATCGTCATCGCTGTCAGAGGAGATAACTTTGAAGTTAGGATCTTCCTCTGGATCTTCTTCTTCCACGTCCTCTTCTTCTGCCGGAGTGATAGCAGAGGAACCACTGCTGGCCACAGGAACCATAAAAGGATAGCTACCAAACAAAATACAGTCGGGAGAAGGAGGTGGTGCCTCCATGATCTGATCATACTCATGTCCCTACTGCTCATCAAAGACAGGAGGCTCGATCGGCTCAGGTAAAGGATCAAGCTCGGGTGGCGACACAGGAACACCCCACTCATCAAGGACAAAAGGTGCAGGAGGTGCCTCACGGATAGGCTGGGCAGGTATAGGCCCATCAGGTAGAGGAGGTTCAGGTGGAGGACGATAGTCAGGTGGAGGTGGCATCTGCTCCTTAGGATGAGGTATCCCAGGTCCGCCGGGGTGTAACCAAGATAAAGGAAAGTCATAGGGTGCATCAGGATTAAAATATGCTGTCCTAATAGGGTACTGGAAAGGTCTACCATGAACTACATAATTACGGATACGAGGTACCGCACAGTAGATGTAATACTCGCCGCGCACCGGGTTCTTGTGGATGTACGGTAGATCAATCTTGTAGAATAGGACTCATGTGTCCATCTGTAGAGGTGTAAAGGGTAAGAACTGAGGAGTTCTTAGTAAGGTCGGGGTTTACAGTTAAGTTCATTTATAATGTCCGTGGTCATAGAAGTATAAATAAATGTAGAGTAATATGTACATAACAACAACATAAACTAACACATGAACAAGAGAGAAAATAGGAAGTAAATGCACATTCACACATTAATATGCAATCACACAGTTATGCTCAAACAAACAAGGAATAGAACAAGAACATAAGAAGATAAGCAATAAAAAATGCACAAACAAGTATGATGCATGTCTGTCCCTACTGAAGGTAATGAACTAATTTGTCGGTTTCGACCCGCACCCGACGCAATCCGACACTCCAAGTCAGATAGGGCCTTCCCAGAACTTAATCCCAGATTAAGTACCGCATACCCTCTACCAAGTGCTCTCGACTTGCAGGGCTGGTATTTGCTCAGGTCTCAATATACCGCAGGTATGCGAGTCAGGCCTCTACCAAGCATTCAGCTTGCAGGGATGGTACTACTCTACCGCAGCCTGTCTGGGAAGCAACATCACAATACAGGCGTCCCCGCACAACACTCACAAGCATTGCCCGAAGGCTCATAATTCACATATAACCATACTTTCCATCACTTAGCAATGATCATAAATCAAGCATTACAACATCACAGAAAGCTCATTTTACAATTCTTTATTTACTCTGTAAGGTCAGGTACACAGCTATATCACTTTTAACTCCTTTTCTTTTTAACATAAACACAGGTTTCAAAATCTTGTTTCTTTACCTCATATACCTCTATATCTTCTCTTATACCTCTTCTTAGGTGTTTAGTAAAGGAAATTAGAGAATTCTGGACTCAAAACTGCCTTCCTGAGGCTTTTAGGAAAAACTGTCTTTTTATCAATATTTTATTATTATTAATTAAATAATATTATTATTAAAATAATATTATTAATAAAATAATATATTAATATTTTATTATTAAAATAAAAATATTTTATCTAACTTTCAAAAATTGCATTTTGACTCCCGGACTTCTTGGAAATTGCACTCTGACCCCTATAACTTTTAATAATTGCACTTTAGCCCCTCAACTTTTGATTAATTAATTTTCAACCCCAAACTTTTTAATAATTGAATTTTGACCCCAAAACTCCATGAATACACGTTTTCATGTTCTTCCAAAAACCAAAAACATTTTTCCAAAAGTTCATTAGATTTCTGCTTGATTTTCAGCTAGTTTTTCAATCTTTTCGGAAACTGATTTGAACCCGATTTTTATCAAACCAAAGAGAAACTTTTCAGCCATTAAATGCACATAAAATAAGCATAAAAAATCATGATTTTCATGGTTGGAATGTCACGTTTTCCAGCAGCACCAACAGCCACTTCAAAACCATCATAAAAATGATTTTCAAGCATTAAACAACAAGATTTCATGATCAAACCATCACACAAACACCCAAAATCAAACCTCAAGCAACAAGATCTGATTTAAGACTTCAAGAACACAGCCAATCATTAATTAATTTACCAAACCTTACCTCCTTTGCTGCTGTCCAAGATTGCACCAAAAACAAGCTTCCAGAAGCACTTTTACGCCTATTTTAACATCAACAACAACTTTAGAATCTTATGAACCATGAAGGCTGAAGCTTCATGATAATGAAAAGAAGGTTTTCCTCACCTTAAGGTAACTAGAAATCACGTTTTCTTGGAGCTTTTGGTGATTGAATAAGAGATCCTAAGAGAAAACATGAAGAAAACATCATTAGCTTAAGGAACCACCATGGCCGAACCTTCAAGGAGGAGGAGCAGCCTTCATACCTTGATTTACTCCATGAAAATTGACATAGAAATGAAGAGGAGGAAGAGGTGAACACTTTGGTAAGATTAGATTTTTGATAGGGGTTCCGGTTTGAGAAAGAACGGAGAAAGAAGCTCAGGTGTTCATGGAAGTTTCATGGTTTTCTTTCATGGTGTTCTAAGCTTTTCCAAGAACAAAAATGATAGCCAAGCTGTCAAAGGGAGGCCGTGGCTTTTGGATGATGATTATCCAAAAGTTACTTGTCAAAATATCTCAGAAAAGGATAATTACTAAAGCTAGATGTATTAGAACTTAAGTAATTACACTGCTAATGGATAAACATTAAGTTACTTAGTGTAAATGACACTAGTAACTCGATAATCATAAGAATAAAAGATATATGATGAAGCATTAGCAGTGCTAAGTTCATCTAAGAATGCCGGTATTATCCGTTACCGGTAGATTTCTAGCTCAGTTATTATATTACTAAACATAGATCAACATTAATCACAGTAAAGAAGAAAATAATATAATATTCGGAATAAAATAATAATATATGAATATTATATTAATATAATTTTTCTCTCGAAATTCGTGACCGGATCGTCACATAGATACTAACAACAGAAATCAGAATTTTGGAATTCGAGCCTGAAGTGGCTCAAAAACGCAACTCTTCACGACGTGCCTTCTTAGATTAGGAGAGGTGTCCTGTGCAATCAAGTTGCTGACTCAGCAGCTTGATGACGCAGCACCTGTGCAGTGGAGGTGCTTATATGCATAGAAATTCCTAAAAATTCTGTAAAAATTTCGTTTGATCCCGAAAAAGTGCCGTTTCTTCGGGGCTAGGCCGTTACATTCTACCCTCCTAAAAGAAAATTTTGTCCTCAAAATTTCAATTACCTGAAAAGAGAAACGGGTAGTCTGTTCTCATCTTGTCTTCCAGCTCCCATGTGACTCTTCAGTCTCAGTTTGTCCCTATGCTACCTTAACCAATGATACTGTCTTGCCTCTAAGCTGTTCGTCACTTCGTTCCACAATCCTGACTGGTAGGGTTTGATATGTCAAGTCAGCTCGCAGCTGTACTGTCTCTGGTTGTAAAACGTGGCTTTCGTCGGGATTATACTTTTTGAGTTGTGAAACATGAAAAACATCATGAAGGTTTGACAAATAAGGAAGGAGAGCTACTTGGTATGCTACTGGACTGACTCTTTTAAGAATTTGAAAAGGACCTAAGTATCGTGGATTCAATTTCTTAGTCTTAAGAGCTCTACCTATTGCAGTCGTAGGTGTCACTCTTAAGAAAATATGGTCACTTTTGTTAAATTCTAAGGGCCTACGTCTAATATCTGCATAGCTCTTTTGTCGACTTTGGGCAGTTTAAATCTTCTCTCGAATGTGCTTAATCCGTTCGGTAGTTTCTTGTACCAAGTCTGGCCCCAAAATCCTGCCTTCCTCTTTGTCATACCAGCATAATAGTGATTGACACTTTCTTCCGTAGAGGGCCTCATATGGTGCCATTCCGATACTCTGTTGATAACTGTTGTTGTAGGCAAACTCAATCAATGGCAAGTATTTGTCCCAGTTACCCTGTTGGTCCATCACGCAAGATCTCAACATATCTTCCAAGGTACGAATTGTTCGTTCTATCTGTCCATCAGTCTGTGGGTGATATGCTGTACTTAAGTGAAACTTCGTCCCAAAAGCTTTCTGTAGAGCTCCCCAAAATCTAGAAGTAAACCTTGGATCTCTGTCTGACACAATTGATGAAGGTATTCCATGCAATCGTATTATCTCCTGAATGTATAACCGGGCGAGTTTCTCCAAGCTGTGACCAATTTGAATTGGTAGAAAATGCGCTGATTTTGTCAATCGATCTACAATTACCCAAATTGCATCATGCCCGACAGAGGTTCTTGGTAACCCAGTAACAAAATCCATCGTAATCTCTTCCTATTTCCATTGCGGTATCTCCAATGGTTGCAGGGTTCTAGGTGGTTTTTGATGTTTCACCTTAATCTTCTGGCAAGTGAGACACTTTGAAACATACTAGTGCGCGAAATTGTGAACAATACTTTTTCACAACTCTCATAATCCCCGGTCATGAACCCCAAAAACTTGGTAGCTCAATACCATGGCATTACACAACTTCGCACAACTAACCAGCAAGTGCACTGGGTCGTCCAAGTAATAAACCTTACGTGAGTAAGGGTCGATCCCACGGAGATTGTTAGTATTGAAGCAAGCTATGGTCATCTTGTAAATCTTAGTCAGGCAAACTCAAATGTATATGGTGATGAACGAAAATAACATAAAAGATAAAGATAGTGATACTTATGTAATTCATTGGTAGGAACTTCAGATAAGCGTATGAAGATGCCTTCCCTTCCGTCTCTCTGCTTTCCTACAGTCTTCATCCAATCCTTCTTACTCCTTTCCATGGCAAGCTCGTGTAGGGTCTCACTGTTGTCAGCAGCTACCTCCCATCCTCGCAGTGAAAGCTAATGCACACACTCTGTCACAGTGCTGCCAATCACCGGTGTGGTTCCCTCCCCTACTGGAATAGAATCCAGTGATTCTTTTGCGTCTGTCACTAACGCCCAGTAAGTTACAGGTTTGAAGCACGTCACAGTCATTCAGTCATTGAATCCTACTCAGAATACCACAGACAAGGTTAGACCTTCCGGTTTCTCTTGAATGCCGCCATCAGTTCTTGCCTATACCACGAAGACTCTGATCTCACGGAATGGCTGGCTCGTTTGTCAGGCGAGCACTCGGTTGTCAGGCGATCAACCATGCATCGTGCAATCAGGAATCCAAGAGATATTCACTAGAGCCTCGAATGCTAGTAGAACAAGAGTGGTTGTCAGTCACTTTGTTCATGAGTGAGAATGGTGATGGGCGTCAATCATCACCTTCATCAAGTTGAAGAACAAGTGATATCTTGGATAAAGAACAAGCGGAATTGAATGGAAGAACAATAGTAATTGCATTAATACTCGAGGTACAGCAGAGCTCCACACCTTAATCTATGGTGTGTAGAAACTCCACCGTTGAAAATACATAAGCATAAGGTCTAGGCATGGCCGAATGGCCAGCCTCCCAATGATCTAAGAACTCAAATGTCCAAAGATGATCTAGAGATCTAAAGTGATCAAAAGATATAAAGATCAAAAGACCATAGTAAAAGGTCCTACTTATAGAAAACTAGTAACCTAAGGTGTACAAAGATGAGTAAATGACATAAAAATCCACTTCCGGGCCCACTTGGTGTGTGCTTGGGCTGAGCAATGAAGCATTTTTCGTGTAGAGACTCTTCTTGGCGTTTAACTCCAGCTTTTATGCCAGTTTGGGCGTTTAACTCCCAATTAGGTGCCAGTTCCGGCGTTTAACGCTGGGAATTCTGAGGGTGACTTTGAACGCCGGTTTGGGCCATCAAATCTTGGGCAAAGTATGGACTATCATATATTGCTGGAAAGCCCAGGATGTCTACTTTCCAACGCCGTTGAGAGCGCGCCAATTGGGCTTCTGTAGCTCCAGAAAATCCACTTCGAATGCAGGGAGGTCAGAATCCAACAGCATCTGCAGTCCTTTTCAGTCTCTGAATCAGATTTTTGCTCAGGTCCCTCAATTTCAGCCAGAAAATACCTGAAATCACAGAAAAACACACAAACTCATAGTAAAGTCCAGAAAAGTGAATTTTAACTAAAAACTAATAAAAATATACTAAAAACTAACTAAATCCTACTGAAAACATACTAAAAACAATGCCAAAAAGTATACAAATTATCCGCTCATCACAACACCAAACTTAAATTGTTGCTTGTCCCCAAGCAACTGAAAATCAAATAGGATAAAAAGAAGAGAATATACTATAGACTCCAAATTATCAATGAAACTAAGCTCCAAATTAGATGAGCGGGACTAGTAGCTTTTTACCTCCGAACAGTTTTGGCATCTCACTCTATTCTTTGAAATTCAGAATGATTGGCTTCTTTAGGAACTCAGAATCCAGATAGTGTTATTGATTCTCCTAGTTAAGTATGATGATTCTTGAACACAGCTACTTTATGAGTCTTGGCCGTGGCCCAAAGCACTCTGTCTTCCAGTATTACCACCGGATACATACATGCCACAGACACATAATTGGGTGAACCTTTTCAGATTGTGACTCGGCTTTGCTAAAGTCCCCAATTAGAGGTGTCCAGGGTTCTTAAGCACACTCTTATTGCCTTGGATCACAACTTTATTTCTTTCTTTTTCTTTTTCTCCCCTTTTTTTTCGTTTTTCTCCTTTTCTCTTCTCTTTTTTTTTTTTTGTATTCACTGCTTTTTCTTGCTTCAAGAATCATTTTTATGATTTTTCAGATCCTCAGTAACATGTCTCCTTTTTCATCATTCTTTCAAGAGCCAACAATTTTAACATTCATGAACCACAAATTCAAAAGACATATGCACTGTTTAAGCATACATTCAGAAAACAAAAGTATTGCCACCACATCAAACTAATTAAGCTAGTTTTAAAGATGAATTCGAAATCCTGTACTTCTTGTTCTTTTGTGATAAAAACAGTTTTCATTTAAGAAAGGTGATGGATTCATATAACTTTTTGGCATAGACACTAAGACACTAATGATCACAAGACACAAACATGGATAAACATAAGCATAAAATTCGAAAAACAGAAGAATAAATAGCAAGGAAATCAAGGATCGGGTCCACCTTAGTGATGGCGGCTCTTTCTTGCTCTTGAAGATCCTATGGAGTGCTTGAGCTCCTCAATGTCTCTTCCTTGTCTTTGTTGCTCCTCCCTCATGATTCTTTGATCTTCTCTTAATCTCACTGAAAGGATGATGGAGTGTTCTTGATGCTCCACCCTTAGTTGTCCCATGTTGGAACTCAATTCTCCTAGGGAGGTGTTTAGTTGCTCCCAATAGTCTTGTGGAGGAAAGTGCATCCCTTGAGGTATCTCAGGGATCTCATGATGAGGGGGGTCTCTTGTTTGCTCCATCTTTTTTTTCTTAGTGATGGGCTTGAGGTCATGCCTTCTCAGTTGAACCGGCTTTGGATGCCATAAATGGTTATGGAAAAGCAAAAAGCAATGCTTTTACCACACCAAACTTAAAAGGTTTGCTCGTCCTCGAGCAAAAGTAGAAAGAAGAGAGTAGAAGTAGAAGGAATGAGGAAGAAGGGAATGGCTTTGTGTTCGGCCAAAGAGAAGGGGAGAAGTGGTGTTTAGGTTGTGTGAAGATGAAGGGGTGAAGAAGGGTTTATATATGGGTGTTGAGGTGATTGGTGAATGGGTGAAGAAGAGAGAGGGTGGTGGGGTTGGTGGGGATCCTGTGGGGTCCACAGATCCTTAGGTGTCAAGGAAAAGTCATCCCTGCACCAAATGGCACTCAAAAACACGTTTTGAGCTAATTCTGGCGTTAAACGCCGGGCTGGTGCCCCTTTCTGGCGTTTAACGCCAGGTTCTTGCCCCTTCCTGGCGTTTAACGCCAGTCTGGTGCCCTTTTCTGGCGTTAAACGCCCAGAATGGTGCCAGACTGGGCGTTAAACGCCCAACTGCTAGCCTCACTGGCGTTTAAACGCCAGTGAGTTCTTCCTCCAGGGTGTGCTGTTTTTCTTCCTATTTTTCATTCTGTTTTTGCTTTTTTCATGGATTTTGTGACTTCTTATGATCATCAACCTACAAAAAAAGATAAAATAACAAAAGAAAATAATTAATTATAAAACATTGGGTTGCCTCCCAACAAGCGCTTCTTTATTGTCATTAGCTTGACAGAGGACTCTCATGGAGCCTCAGAAATGCTCAGAACCGTGTTGGAACCTCCCAACACCAAACTTAGAGTAAAGAATGTGGGGGTTCAACACCAACTTAGAGTTTGGTTGTGGCCTCCCAACACCAAACTTAGAGTTTGATTGTGGGGGCTTTGTTTGGCTCTGTTTTGAGAGAAGCCCTTCATGCTTCCTCTCCATGATGACAGAGGTATATCCTTGGGCCTTAAACACCAAGGATTCTTCATTCACTTGAATGATCAACTCTCCTCTATCAACATCAATCACAGCCTTTGCTGTGGCTAGGAAGGGTCTGCCAAGGATGATGGATTCATCCATGCATTTCCCAGTCTCTAGGACTATGAAATCAGTAGGGATGTAATGGTCTTCAATCTTCACCAAAACATCCTCTACAAGTCCATAAGCTTGTTTTCTTGAGTTGTCTGCCATCTCTAGTGAGATTTTTGCAGCTTGTACCTCATAGATCCCTAACTTCTCCATTACAGAGAAGGGCATGAGGTTTACACTTGACCCTAAGTCACACAAGGCCTTTTTGAAGGTCATGGTGCCTATGGTACAAGGTATAGAAAACTTCCCAGGATCTTGCCTCTTTTGAGGTAGTTTCTGCCTAGACAAGTCATTCAGTTCTTTGGTGAGCAAAGGGGATTCATCCTCCCAAGTCTCATTTCCAAATAACTTGTCATTTAGCTTCATGATTGCTCCAAGGTATTTAGCAACTTGCTCTTCAGTGACATACTCATCCTCTTCAGAGGAAGAATACTCATCAGAGCTCATGAATGGCAGGAGTAAGTCCAATGGAATCTCTATGGTCTCAGTTTGAGCCTCAGATTCCCAAGGTTCCTCATTGGGGAACTCATTGGAGGTCAGTGGACGTCCAGTGAGGTCTTCCTCAGTGGCGTTCACTGCCTCTTCTTCCTCCCAGAATTCGGCCATGTTAATGGCTTTGCACTCTCCTTTTGGATTTTCTTCTGTATTGCTTGGAAGAGTACTTGGAGGGAGTTCAGTAATTTTCTTGCTCAGCTGACCCACTTGTCCTTCCAGATTTCTGATGGAGGACCTAGTTTCAGTCATGAAACTTTGAGTGGTTTTGATTAGATCAGAGACCATAGTTGCTAAGTCAGAGGTATTCTGCTTAGAACTCTCTGTCTGTTGCTGAGAAGATGATGGAAAAGGCTTGCTATTGCTAAACCTGTTTCTTCCACCATTATTGTTATTGAAACCTTGTTGGGGTCTCTGTTGATCCTTCCATGAAAGATTTGGATGATTCCTCCATGAAGGATTGTAGGCGTTTCCATAGGGTTCTCCCATGTAATTCACCTCTTCTATTGAAGGGTTCTCAGGATCATAAGCTTCTTCCTCAGATGAAGCTTCCTTAGTACTGCTTGGTGCATTTTGCATCCCAGACAGACTTTGAGAAATCATATTGACTTGTTGAGTCAATATTTTATTCTGAGCCAATATGGCATTCAGAGTGTCAATCTCAAGAACTCCTTTCTTCTGATTAGTCCCATTGTTCACAGGATTTCTTTCAGAAGTGTACATGAATTGGTTATTTGCAACCATTTCAATCAGTTCTTGAGCTTCAGTAGGCGTCTTCTTCAGATGAAGAGATCCTCCAGAAGAGCTATCCAAGGACATCTTGGACAGTTCAGAGAGACCATCATAGAAAATACCTATGATGCTCCATTCAGAAAGCATATCAGTGGGACACTTTCTGATCAATTGTTTGTATCTTTCCCAAGCTTCATAGAGGGATTCTCCTTCCTTCTGTCTGAAGGTTTGGACTTCCACTCTAAGCTTACTCAATTTTTGAGGTGGAAAGAACTTTGCCAAGAAGGCATTGACTAGCTTTTCCCAAGAGTCCAGGCTTTCTTTAGGTTGAGAGTCCAACCATGTTCTAGCTCTGTCTCTTACAGCAAAAGGGAATAGCATCAGTCTGTAGACCTCAGGGTCAACCCCATTAGTCTTGACTGTGTCACAGATGTGCAAGAACTCAGCTAAAAACTGATGAGGATCTTCCAGTGGAAGTCCATGGAACTTGCAATTCTGTTGCATTAGAGAAACTAATTGAGGCTTAAGCTCAAAGTTGTTTGCTCCAATGGCAGGGATAGAGATGCTTCTCCCATAGAAATCGGGAGTAGGTGCAGTAAAGTCACCAAGCATCTTCCTTGCATTGTTGGCATTGTTGTTGTTTTCGGCTGCCATGAGTTCTTCTTCCTTGAAGAGTTCGTTCGGGTGCTCTAAAGAGAGTTGTACTTTGGCTTCTCTTAGCTTTCTCTTCAAGGTCCTTTCAGGTTCAGGATCAGCCTCAACAAGAATGCCTTTGTCTTTGCTCCTGCTCATAAGAAAGAGAAGGAAACAAGAAAATGTGGAATCCTCTATGTCACAGTATAGAGATTCCTTGAAGTGTCAGAGGAAAAGAAGAGTAGAAGACAGAAGTGGAAAATTCGAACTTATCAAAGAAGATGGAGTTCGAATTTTGCATTAAGGGATAGTGTTAGTCCATAAATAGAAGGATGTGAGAAGGAGGGAAGTAATTTTCGAAAATTAAGTGAAAATTTTGAAAGCATTTTTGAAAAACATTACTTAATTTTCGAAAATGAAAGTGGAAAAGAAATCAAGTGATTTTTGAAAAAGATTTTGAATTCAGAAATCAAAAAGATTTGATTGAAAACTATTTTGAAAAAGATGTGGTTAAGAAGATATGATTAGTTTAAAAAAAATGTGATTGAGAAGATATGATTTGAAAAACATTTTAAAAAGATTTGATTTGAAAATTAAAAACTTGACTAACAAGAAAAGATATGATTCAATCATTAAACCTCTCTCAACAGAAAAGGTAACATACTTGAAATGTTGAATCAAATCATTAATTGATAGTAAGTATCCTAAAAAAAAGGAAAGAAGTTAATTTTGAAAAAGGTTTGATTGGAAAATTGATTTGAAAAAGATTTGATTTTGAAAAGATGTTGAAAACTTAAAAAAAAATTGATTTTGAAAACAAAATCTTCCCCCTTGTGCCATCCTGGCGTTAAACGCCCAGAATGGTATCCATTCTGGCGTTTAACGCCCAAAATGCTACCCTTTTGGGCGTTAAACGCCCAACCAGGTACCCTGGCTGGCGTTTAAACGCCAGTCTGTCCTTCTTCACTGGGCGTTTTGAACGCCCAGCTTTTTCTGTGCAATTCCTCTGCTGTATGTTCTGAATCTTCAATTCTCTGTATTATTGACTTGAAAAGACACAAATTAAAAATATTTTTGGATTTTTAATAATAAGGACAAACCAAAATGCAACAAGAATCAAATGACAATGCATGCAAGACACCAAACTTAGCAGTTTGTATACTACTGACACTAACAAAACGAAAATGCATATGAGACACACAAAACACTCAAGTCAATAGAATTCAAAGATCAGAACAAGGAAATCATCAAGAACAACTTGAAGATCAATGAGGACACATGCATGAATGCAATAAGAACAGAAACATGCAATTGACACTAAACTTAAGATGAGACTTATAGACTCAAAAAAGAAATATTTTTGGATTTTATGATTTTATAATTTTTTTTTTTGGATTTTTCGAAAATTATGTAGAAAAAGAAAATAAAGGTATCAAAATTCTTAATGAGAATTCCAGGAATCATGCAATGTTAGTCTAAAGCTTTAGTCTAAAGAAATTAGACATGGCCGGCCAAGCTTCAGCAGGACATTGCATTCAAGAGCTAAATTGATGAAGATCAATCAGCTTTGGTGATGATAAGAACATCACCTTGAAACACTAGAATTCATTCTTAAGAGCTCTGAAAAAAAATACCTAATCTAAGCAACAAGATGAACCGTCAGTTGTCCAGCCTAAACAATCCCGGGCAATAACACCAAAAACTTGATGTTGTTGCCAGATCTTGGCACTGATGTTACCAAAAGCTTGCTCAAAACTTGAACAATCCCCGGCAACGGCGCCAAAAACTTGGTGCGCGAAATTGTGAACAATACTTTTTCACAACTCTCATAATCCCCGGTCATGAACCCCAAAAACTTGGTAGCTCAATACCATGGCATTACACAACTTCGCACAACTAACCAGCAAGTGCACTGGGTCGTCCAAGTAATAAACCTTACGTGAGTAAGGGTCGATCCCACGGAGATTGTTAGTATTGAAGCAAGCTATGGTCATCTTGTAAATCTTAGTCAGGCAAACTCAAATGTATATGGTGATGAACGAAAATAACATAAAAGATAAAGATAGTGATACTTATGTAATTCATTGGTAGGAACTTCAGATAAGCGTATGAAGATGCCTTCCCTTCCGTCTCTCTGCTTTCCTACAGTCTTCATCCAATCCTTCTTACTCCTTTCCATGGCAAGCTCGTGTAGGGTCTCACTGTTGTCAGCAGCTACCTCCCATCCTCGCAGTGAAAGCTAATGCACACACTCTGTCACAGTGCTGCCAATCACCGGTGTGGTTCCCTCCCCTACTGGAATAGAATCCAGTGATTCTTTTGCGTCTGTCACTAACGCCCAGTAAGTTACAGGTTTGAAGCACGTCACAGTCATTCAGTCATTGAATCCTACTCAGAATACCACAGACAAGGTTAGACCTTCCGGTTTCTCTTGAATGCCACCATCAGTTATTGCCTATACCACGAAGACTCTGATCTCACGGAATGGCTGGCTCGTTTGTCAGGCGAGCACTCGGTTGTCAGGCGATCAACCATGCATCGTGCAATCAGGAATCCAAGAGATATTCACTAGAGCCTCGAATGCTAGTAGAACAAGAGTGGTTGTCAGTCACTTTGTTCATGAGTGAGAATGGTGATGGGCGTCAATCATCACCTTCATCAAGTTGAAGAACAAGTGATATCTTGGATAAAGAACAAGCGGAATTGAATGGAAGAACAATAGTAATTGCATTAATACTCGAGGTACAGCAGAGCTCCACACCTTAATCTATGGTGTGTAGAAACTCCACCGTTGAAAATACATAAGCATAAGGTCTAGGCATGGCCGAATGGCCAGCCTCCCAATGATCTAAGAACTCAAATGTCCAAAGATGATCTAGAGATCTAAAGTGATCAAAAGATATAAAGATCAAAAGACCATAGTAAAAGGTCCTACTTATAGAAAACTAGTAACCTAAGGTGTACAAAGATGAGTAAATGACATAAAAATCCACTTCCGGGCCCACTTGGTGTGTGCTTGGGCTGAGCAATGAAGCATTTTTCGTGTAGAGACTCTTCTTGGCGTTTAACTCCAGCTTTTATGCCAGTTTGGGCGTTTAACACCCAATTAGGTGCCAGTTCCGGCGTTTAACGCTGGGAATTCTGAGGGTGACTTTGAACGCCAGTTTGGGCCATCAAATCTTGGGCAAAGTATGGACTATCATATATTGCTGGAAAGCCCAGGATGTCTACTTTCCAACGCCGTTGAGAGCGCGCCAATTGGGCTTCTGTAGCTCTAGAAAATCCACTTCGAATGCAGGGAGGTCAGAATCCAACAGCATCTGCAGTCCTTTTCAGTCTCTGAATCAGATTTTTGCTCAGGTCCCTCAATTTCAGCCAGAAAATACCTGAAATCACAGAAAAACACACAAACTCATAGTAAAGTCCAGAAAAGTGAATTTTAACTAAAAACTAATAAAAATATACTAAAAACTAACTAAATCCTACTGAAAACATACTAAAAACAATGCCAAAAAGTATACAAATTATCCGCTCATCACATACGTTGCTACATCTTTCTTCATTCCCGGCCACCAGAACATCTTTTTCAGGTCTTGGTACATTTTAGTCGTTCCGTGATAGATAGAAAATCTGCTTTGATGAGCTTTGGTCAGAATGTTCTTTCTCAAGTCCTCCTGAGCAGGTACACAAGTTCTGTTCCAATATCTCCATATTCCCTCTTTATCTTGGTGTACCTCTTCCGGCTGATCTGCCTTCATCCGTGTTAACAATGCCAGCATTCCTGAATTCTGGGCTTGAGCTTGCTGAATAGCTATCTTAAAGTCAGATGTTAATTGTAGTTGCGCCATAACAATTCCTCTTGATGTCTCTCTCATTCCTAATTTTAAGTTTTCAAAGGCTGAGATAATTTCTTCTTCCTTGATCATCATCCAGGATATGCCCAAACTCTTCCGACTCAAAGCATCTGTGACTACATTTGCCTTCCCAGGATGATAGCTCAACTTAAAATCATAATCTTTTAAGAATTCCATCCATCGCCTCTACCTCATATTAAGGTCTTTCTGATCAAAGATATACTTCAAACTCTTATGATCAGAGAAAACTCCAAATTGGGCTCCGTACAAATAGTGCCTCCAAATCTTAAGTGCAAAGACTACTGCTGCTAATTCCAAATCATGTGTCGGATAGTTCCTTTCGTGAGGTCTTAGTTGTCTCGAAGCATAAGCTACCACATTCCTACGCTGCATCAATACACATCTAAGTCCCTTAAAAGAAGCATCACAATACACCTCAAAAGGGTCCTGTGGGTCTGGTAACACCAAAACTGGCGCCGTCGTCAACTTTTCCTTTAAAGTTTTAAAGCTTTCTTCACACTTCTCTGTCCACTCAAACGGAACTTCCTTCCTAGTAAGGCGAGTCAAAGGTAAAGCTATATGTGAAAAACCCTTGATAAACCGCCGATAGTATCCTGCTAACCCTAAGAAACTACGAACTTCTGCAACTGTCTTTGGTTGCTTCCATTGTACTACAGCCTCGATCTTTAAAGGATCTAGAGTTATACCATCTCGTGTGATCACATGTCCCAAGAATGCCACTTCTGTCGCCTAAAACTCACATTTTGACAATTTCGCATATAGCTTCCGTGCTCTTAATATTTGCAACACAATCCTTAAATGCTCTCCATGTTTTTCTTCTGTCTTGGAATAGATGAGGATATCATCTATAAAGACTACCACAAACTGATCTAGATACGGACGAAAAATGCGATTCATATAATCCATGAATACAGCAGGAGCATTAGTCAGTCCAAAGGACATAACCGTATACTTATAGTGACCATACCTAGTTCGAAAGGCAGTCTTAGGTATATCTGATTCCTTCACCCGGATTTGATGGTAACCTGACCGCAAATCAATCTTCGAGAATACTGTCGCACCTCTCAGCTGGTCCATCAGATCATCTATCCTTGGGAGTGGATACTTGTTCTTGATTGTGATCTTGTTCAATTGCCGATAATCCACACATAACCTCATTCCACCATCCTTCTTTTTTACTAGTAACACTGGAGCTTCCCATGGTGATACACTCAGACGAATAAACTTCTTCCCCAGCAATTCATCCAACTGCTTCTTTAACTCTGATAGTTCCAACGGTGACATCCGATACGGTGCTATAGAAATTGGTCTGGCTCTAGGAACCAGATCAATAATAAACTCTATCTCTCTCTGAGGTGGAAACTCAGGTATATCATCCGGAAAAACATCAGGAAACTCCTTCACCACTCGGATTTGCTCCAAGTCTTGTTCATTAGTTTCTGAGTTAGCCGATAGTAGAACGTAACCCTCTAACCCACTATTACTAGAAATAACTCTTAGGGAATTCAAATAGAAAGTACAAGACTCAACTAGTTCAGTGTGCATTTCAGATGATGGAAATATAGCAATTCGTTTAAAACAATCAAGGAAAACATGATGCTTAGACAACCAATCTAGACCTAAGATAATATCTAAACCACACAAAGGCAAACAAACCAGGTCATGTATAAAAGTCCTAGCCTCAATAAAAAAAGGCACCTGTTGACATACTTGACTAGTCAAGGCATTTTGAGATGTGGGTGTACGAACAATTTGATTATAATCTAACATGGTGAAATCTAATCCCAACTCATGCGCAACAGTCTCGGAAATAAATGAATGTGATGCACCAGAGTCATACAGTACAGTTAAGAGTCGAGATTTGACATAACATTGACCTTGGATTAGGGAGTCTGATTTCATTGCGTCATCAGCAGTCATACCAAACACACGTCCTTGCTGTCGCGGCCTATCTATTCCTTGTACTGGCTTCTTCGGACAGTCCTTAGCCATATGTCCAGGCTAACCACAAGAAAAACAGATAATGCCTGTAAGCTGACAAGGTCTACTTCCATGCTCCTTTCCACACTGCCTACATACTGGTCGCATCTGCGCCTGCTGAGGTCGCTTACCCATATCCTATCTCATTCTTCCTCCATTCCCTCCTGTAGGACGTGCATGAAGATTTCTATTCTGATTGTACCTTCGTGAAGGCATTACTCCCTACTTAAAATTTCTTCCCTGAGGAGCTGTATACCGATTATAATTCTGAAAAGAAGATCCTGGGCGATTCATCCGAGGTGCAGCTATCTTCTTAGCACAGTCCTCTACTAGCTGACTCTTATTAACCAACTCCGCAAAATTTTGTATTTCCAATGGAACCACTGAGTTCAAAAAATCTTCACGGAGTCCTCCTTCAAATTTCAAACATTTCCACTCTTCGAAATCTGCTGGATTCCCTTGACAAACCTTGAAAAAACGACATAAATCTTCAAACTTCCTTGTATACTCAGCAACAGACATACTTCCCTGTTTTAACTGCATCAACTCCATCTCCTTTGCCTCACGAGTAGCTCTAGGGAAGTACTTCTTATAGAACCCTTCTTTGAAAGCATTCCACAAAATATTACCCTCATCTTACTGCAGTAAACATTGAATGCCCTGCCACCAGTGTTGAGCATCCCCTTCCAACATATAAGTAGCAAATTCAACATACTGTTCTTCTGGGACATGTTGTGCCCTCAAGGACCTTTCTATGCCTCGGAACCAATTATCAGCTTCAGTTGCTACAGTCGTACCCTTGAACTTCGGTGGATTAACTTTCAAGAAAGCAGCTAATGTCATAGGCCTATCATGATTCATGTTATCTCCATCACCGTTCCCATCATTCTCACCATTACGATCATTGTTACGCTCTCCATTACGTTCCCCCAGATGGTTAACTGCTCGGGTAGTAGCAGTCGCCGTTTCACGCACAGCCTCAGCCATAGCGTGAATCGCAGCAAACAGATTATCATCGTTTCGTGGCGGATTGTTAACAGTAGACCCTTCCCAATCGCTACGTCTCCGTGGAGGCATCCTGATTCTGTTCACACCAAACAATCAATACCAAGGTGATCAGTCTTAATACCTCAAGTTGGGCGTGAACATTATCAGAATGAAAGCACAAAGGCATTCATGCAACACATATCACATAGATACCCTATAAGCATGAGACACACCACAGAGCATGCAATAAAGCATGATTCAGTCCATTCCCCAGGCTCTAACAGGAAGAACCGCTCTGATACCAAATTGTAACGACCAAACTTCTAGCATATCTAGATCATACTAGAAATTGAATGTTACCAACTTGTTTTTCCTTTTCTGTATTATTAATTAATAAATATAAGCCTGTACGTTGTTAAAACACCGCAAATTTTACAAGTAAATTTTTTTTTAAAATAAGAATAATTTAAAGTCGCATACCCTCCATATATCAAGGGATAATTAAACATTCACATACATAAAACAAAAGATAACAGAATATGGAGTAACACACTATAATATACATCATGTTACAGAAGTGGCTCAGTTATATAAGCATATAGCTATAGTATAGCACCCCTAAGTCAGTGACGCATATAGTATGTACATATATGTACATAAGACGCCCCAGGGTCTGGCCTGATCAAAAGCCCCTAAGCTGGCACACAGGCTAGCCTAACTCTATGATATGCCTATTCCCTCTAATCATGATAACAAAAGTGAGGGAGACACTCTAATGTACTGAAGTTAGACTAGGCGTCTCAAAAAATCTCCTCAATCTTGGTCCAGAGTACCTCATAGAAAACCACCGGGCAAATGGTGATGCTCGCCTGCTGGCGCCTCGCCTGGCTCATCGTCATCGCTGTCAGAGGAGATAACTATGAAGTTAGGATCTTCTTCTGGATCTTCTTCTTCCTCATCCTCTTCTTCTGCCGGAGTGATAGCAGAGGAACCACTGCTGGCTACAGGAACCATAAAAGGATAGCTACCAAACAAAATACAGTCGGGAGAAGGAGGTGGCGCCTCCATGATCTGATCATACTCATGTCCCTACTACTCATCAAAGACAGGAGGCTCGATCGGCTCAGGTAAAGGATCAAGCTCGGGTGGCAACACAGGAACACCCCACTCATCAAGGACAAAAGGTGCAGGAGGTGCCTCATGGATAGGCTGGGCAGGTATAGGCCCATCAGGTACAGGAGGTTCAGGTGGAGGAGGATAGTTAGGTGGAGGTGGCATTTGCTCCTCAGGATGAGGTATCCCAGGTCCGCCGGGGTGTAACCAAGATACAGGAAAGTGATAGGGTGCATCAGGATTAAAGTATGCTGTCCTAATAGGGTACTGGAAAGGTCTACCACAAACTACATAATTACGGATACGAGGTACCGCACAGTAGATGTAATACTCGCCGCGCACCGGGTCCTCGTGGATGTACGGTGGATCAATCTCGTAGAATAGGACTCCTGTGTCAATCTGTAGAGGTGTAAGGGGTAAGAACTGGGGAGTTCTTAGTAAGGTCGGGGTTCACAGTTAAGTTCATTTATAATGTCCGTGGTCATAGAAGTATAAATAAATGTAGAGTAATATGTACATAACAGCAACATAAACTAACACATGAACAAGAGAGAAAATAGGAAGTAAATGCACATTTACACATTAATATGCAATCACACAGTTATGCTCAAACAAACAAGGAATAGAACAAGAACACAAGAAGATAAGCAATAAATAATGCACAAACAAGTATGATGCATGCCTGTCCCTACTGCAGGTAATAAGCTCATTTGTCGATTTCGACCCGCACCCGATGCAATCCGACCCTCCAAGTCAGATAGGGCCTTCCCAGAACTTAATCCCATATTAAGTACCGCATACCCTCTACCAAGTGCTCTCGACTTGCAGGGCTGGTATTTGCTCAGGTCTCAATATACCGCAGGTATGCGAGTCAGGCCTCTACCAAGCATTCAGCTTGCAGGGCTGGTACTACTCTACCGCAGCCTGTCTGGGAAGCAACATCACAATACGGGCGTCCCCGCACAACACTCACAAGCATTGCCCGAAGGCTCATAATTCACATATAACCATACTTTTCATCACTTAGCAATCATCATAAATCAAGCATTACAACATCACAGAAAGCTCATTTTACAATTCTCTGTTTACTCTGTAAGGTCAGGTACACAGCTATATTGCTTTTAACTCCTTTTCTTTTTAACATAAACACAGGTTTCAAAATCTTGTTTCTTTACCTCATATACCTCTATATCTTCTCTTATACCTCTTCTTAGGTGTTTAGTAAAGGAAATTAGAGAATTCTGGACTCAAAACTTCCTTCCTGAGGCTTTTAGGAAAAATTGTCTTTTTATCAATATTTTATTATTATTAATTAAATAATAATATTATTAAAATAATATTATTAATAAAATAATATATTAATATTTTATTATTAAAATAATAATATTTTATTTAACTTTCAAAAATTGCATTTTGACTCCCGGACTTCTTGGAAATTGCACTCTGACCCCTATAACTTTTAATAATTGCACTTTAGCCCCTCAACTTTTGATTAATTAATTTTCAACCCCAAGCTTTTTAATAATTGCATTTTGACCCCAAAACTCCATGAATACACGTTTTCATGTTCTTCCAAAAACCAAAAACATTTTTCCAAAAGTTCATCAGATTTCTGCTTGATTTTCAGCTAGTTTTTCAATCTTTTCGGAAACCGATTTGAACCCGATTTTTATCAAACCAAAGAGAAACTTTTCAGCCATTAAATGCACATCAAATAAGCATAAAAAATCATGATTTTCCTGGTTGGAATGTCACGTTTTCCAGCATCACCAACAGCCACTTCAAAACCATCATAAAAATGATTTTCATGCATTAAACAACAAGATTTCATGATAAAACCATCACACAAACACCCAAAATCAAACCTCAAGCAACAAGATCTGATTTAACACTTCAAGAACACAGCCAATCATTAATTAATTTACCAAACCTTACCTCCTTTGCTGCTGTCCAATATTGCACCAAAAACAAGCTTCCAGAAGCACTTTTACGCCTATTTTAACATCAACAACAACTTTAGAATCTTATGAACCATGAAGGCTGAAGCTTCATGATAATGAAAAGAAGGTTTTCCTCACCTTAAGGTAACTAGAAATCACATTTTCTTTGAGCTTTTGGTGATTGAATAAGAGATCCTAAGAGAAAACATGAAGAAAACATCATTAGCTTAAGGAACCACCATGGCCGAACCTTCAAGGAGGAGGAGCAGCCTTCATACCTTGATTTACTCCATGAAAAGTGACATAGAAATGAAGAGGAGGAAGAGGTGAACACTTTGGTAAGATTAGATTTTTGATAGGGGTTCTGGTTTGAGAAAGAACGGAGAAAGAAGCTCAGGTGTTCATGGAAGTTTCATGGTTTTCTTTCATGGTGTTCTAAGCTTTTCCAAGAACAAAAATGATAGCCAAGCTGTCCAAGGGAGGCCGTGGCTTTTGGATGATGATTATCCAAAAGTTACTTGTCAAAATATCTCAGAAAAGGATAATTACTAAAGCTAGATGTATTAGAACTTAAGTAATTACACTGCTAATGGATAAACATTAAGTCACTTAGTGTAAATGACACTAGTAACTGGATAATCATAAAAATAAAAGATATATGATGAAGCATTAGCAGTGCTAAGTTTATCTAAGAATGCCGGTATTATCCGTTACCGATAGATTTCTAGCTCAGTTATTATATTACTAAACATAGATCAACATTAATCACAGTAGAGAAGATAATAATATAATATTCAGAAAAAATAATAATATATGAATATTATATTAATATAATTTTTCTCTCGAAATTCATGACCGGCTCGTCACATAGAGATTAACCACGGAAATCAGAATTTTGAAATTCGGGCCCGAAGTGGCTCAAAAATGCAACTCTTCGCAACGTGCCTTCTTAGATTAGGAGATATGTCCTGTGCAATCAAGCTGCTGACTCAGCAGCTTGATGACGCAGCACCTGTGCAGTGGAGGTGCTTATATGCATAGAAATTCCTAAAAATTCTGTAAAAATTCCGTTTGATCCCGAAAAAGCGCCATTTCTTCGGGGCTAGGCCGTTACAATGTCTACTTTCCAACCCAATTGAGAGCACGGCAATTGGACTCTTGTACCTCCAAAAAATTTGTTTTGAGTGCAGAGAGGTCAGAATCCAACAACATCAGTAGTCCTTTTTTAGCCTGAATCAGATTTTTGCTCAGCTCCCTCAATTTCAGCCAGAAAATACCTGAAATAAAAAAAAAACACACAAACTCACAGTAAAGTCCAGAAATATGATTTTTGCTTAAAAACTAATAAAAATCTACAAAAAACTAACTAAAACATACTAAAATCTACATGAAATTACCTCCAAAAAAGCGTATAAAATATCCGCTCATCAATCATCCAGAGGGTTAGTAACAGATTTGAGAGCTATTCTTTTCTTTTTTGTATCTTTTTTAAAATATGTGTTTTCATAAGTTATATAATCAAGGCCACTACTCTCAAATATCTGACGGCGCCCAATTGTACGAGTTGGGATTTCTCAAAATAGGACTAACATTGTAAGTATAGACCCAAACCCAACAATCGGTCGCCGACCAATATGGAAATTCACAAGATGTATCACTAGTCAAAACCAATTTAAAAAAACCAAGAGTAATTGACTCCCGGGTTGTCTCCCAAGGAATCACCAAAGGACAATGAGTGTGCAAATTCCGGTTGTAGTGATCAAGGGGTTGTCAATGAAGAAATAAACATATAAAGCAATAAAAGAACATGCAAAATTGTAATGATTGAACTAATAAAGAAATCAAAGAACTGACTATGTAATATAAACAGGTAAAGTATAAAAGAGATTAACATGGCAATGTCTGGAAAATTGAAAGCATGAAAAGGGGTCTTGGCTTGGAGTGAGCTAAGGGTCCTTTCTTTGTTGGAACCACAACTATGATAATTATGTCGGATTAGCCTCACTTGATTAACCCTCACATCGGAAGATAAGTTAAATGAGCATAAGTGTTCTTAACCCGCAAATCCTAAATTGCTTGCTAATTGCCTTAGCAACAACTTAGTGTTAGTGGGAACAAGAACAATTAACAATCCAATAATTGACAATAAATGTTGGACATTCTAACTTTAGGAACCCAATTTCTCTCTTTACCCAAGCCAAGAGACAAAAATTTAGTCTAAAACTATGTTTGACATTTTGTCAAACACTTGGTGGGCAAAAAGCTTAAACATGAGAAAAATAAGAAAAGACCTGAAATTAAAAGCAACAATTGATCTCAATCAATAAGGATAGCATAAGAAAGCATAGAACAAACACCAAACATCAAACTCATCAACAAGAAAGTGAAATTACAAAAGAGAAGCAAAATTGAACTATAACTTGAATGAGAAGAAAGAGTAATGACAATGTAACTATAAAGAGTAATAACAAGAGAATACTTACAATGAGATTAGCAAAATCCATGATAAAAAATAGAAATGGCACTTGGAATGCAAAACCCTAATGAAACCCTAATAGAGAAGATGGGAAAACTTATAAAAAACTAAAACTAAAAGCCTTCTATTCTACACCTAAAACTATACTAATGCTATCCGATGTTATGTCCTTCATTTCCCCTCCAATATGAGCTAAAAGACTTCAGAAATGGGTCTCCAAAGCCCCCAAATCGCGAGTCACGTGCCTTTCTAATGAAGTCATGCGCAAACACCTGTGCGGACGCACAGGCGTGTGCGTCCGCACACTCTGCGAAAATTCCCTCATGTGCATACGCACGAGTATCTGTGTGCACACACACTAGGCGATGCTTGGCGGGACGCGCAACGCGCTCGAATTGATCCACGCACTCTGCTTGGGCTCCTGTGCAGACGCAACCATCTCTGAGCTCACCTCCTTTGATTCTTCATGTTTCCTCCACTTTGCAAGCTCTTCTTCTATTTTCTCTAACCCATTCCTACCTTATACACCTGAAATCACTCACAAACACATCAAGGCATTGAATGGAAGACAAATAGAAAAAAACTATATCAAACTAAGCACAAAAGAGCATATTTTCATAATCAAGCACAATTTGGGAGGAAAGTTCAAAAGCATGCTATTCAAGGGAATAAGTGTGAGTTTATGTAATAAAATCCATTCAATTCTAACCAAAAATCATCATCAATTATGGATTCATCAATTTTCCCACACTTAAACACTAGCATGTCCTCATGCTAAACATACTCAAAGGAGATAGATGAAAAGGGAAAATGTCTTATGCTATATACTATTTAAATGCATGAAACTATCCTAAGGCTAATAGCCAATATGTACTACGATGAGAGTTGGTAGAAACAAACCATGAAATTCCATTCCATCACAAGAAAGTTTACGGGCCAACGTAAAGAGTTCTTGCATTAAGATTATTGTCCAAAGAACTGAATTGATCTTTTCAAAATTACTCAATCAAACAACTTGAAAGAAGATACAATGTAAGGCGCAAGAACATAGAATTGAGCGGTCAAACCCCTCACCGGATGTGTATCCACTCAATTCACTCAGTGTTCAGGGTTTAACCACTCAATTCTCCTTTTATCATGCTTTTCAAAGATTTACAAGTCATCTAACAATTAACTAGTATTTAATGCATGAATAACAAATATCATGATGTCTTTAAAGGGATGTAATGGGGCTAGGGTCCAGGTAGGATGAAATATGGCTAAGTGGACTTAAAGAATTAGCTCTTTGATTAGCTTAAGTGTCCACCTATTCCTATATCTCCTATATACACATAACAATAAAACCTATATACCCATTTCCTTTTCTTTTTCCATCTCACCTCACTCATGCATTTTCTTTTCAAACATGGCATATGCATCCTTTATTTAACTCTTTATTTCATACTTTGTTATGTACAAAAATTATTTATTTTTATGTAATTTTTTTTGAACTATGAATGCATATGTCTTCATTAATAAAATGCATGAGCATTACCTAATTGCCAAAAATTTCTCACAATAAGCTTATGCCTACATCACCAATGTTTCCCGAAATTTCCCCCACACTTAGAATTTACACACTAGTCCACCCAAGTTAATCAAAGAGTAATTCAGGGATATCAATGATTTTTTTCTTAAGGGGAGTAATATGCTATCATCAGAACAAAAGGAGATTCATAGGCTCAAGGGGGTTCACAAAGGTGCATGCAAGGGTTGGCCGTATAGGTTAGTGAGTTTATCATCAGAAATGACCTCAATCATGCTAAATGTATTCAAACACAAATACAAGACATAAAGAATCATGCAAATCAATGATCACAATAAAAAAGGAGTTATAATCACACACAAGAACAACATTATGGTTGAAAAGATGCAACCATCTACTAAAGCTCAAGACTCACAAGGTATGTTGTTCGAGCTCTTTTCCATGTTCTACAAACAATCTACTTCAATCAATGGGTACGCCCTAGAAAAAGACTTCATGGAAATTCCTTGGTGTTTCACCAACTTATTCATTCTATCATGCAACATGCAAATACTAACTACTAAATATCCATAAATGATAAAGAAATATTTACAAGCAACCAATCAAGATAAAATAGGCATAAAACTACTCAAAATAAAGAAAAAGTACTACAAGAAACATTGTAAAGTGTCTAGAAGAGAGAAATTTTACCCCCTTGGAATCATTGATCCTCCCCCACACTTAGTTTGTGCACGGTCCTCCCTACATGCTTACGCTCCGGGAGGATGAAGAGGGGCCACCTTCAGCTAGTGGACTCAAAAGTGGGTTGGTCAACTGGATCATACTCCTCTCCAGCTATCTCGGATGAAGCTCTAGGAGGCGGGCCGGGGTCTCTTCCTTCTAGCCTTGCCGTTATCCACTCAAAACGCTTTTGCTCCAAATGCTCCTTGCGGTGGATATTGTGCAAGATGTCTTCGAATAATTCTGGAAGAGGACGGAGAATAGGTAAAGAAGTTGTCAATGTTGGTAGTCTTGGTGGTGGTGCTGTGGATGTCTTCCTCTTAGAGGGTGTTGTGGTTGTTGATCTCTCCAAATCTCCCCTCGGGATGTACTTGTTGGCTCTAGGAACCCTGAATATGATGTATCTCAGATGCCACTCTACCCCCGCTGCTGTTGCTAAACGCATCACCATCTATGGAAAAGGGATGTTGATGTTCTTTTTCTCAATCAGTTTCTATATCGATGTGCGTAATAAAGGTACAATGGCTATACTCTTGCCTTCCATGATAGCCCAAAGTAGCAATGCAGTCTTAAATATCACATGGGTAGCATGGGTGCTGGGAATGATGTAGTCTGCCACAATTTGATGCCATATACGAGCTTCGACATTCAAATCGGAGTAAGCTATAGTTGCGGGAATAGAATTTCCCCGTTTGCTATAATCCCATGAAGCACCGGGACGGCTAATTCTCTCAAGTATGGGAGTCAAAGGTATCCTCCCCTTGGACACACTCACCTTGATCCTTAAATAATCGTCATACTCGGGCAGAATGTGGGGGATCCTCAGAATAGCTTCAATAGCTTGGTTGGAAGTATCTAACGTCTTGTCCCAGAGAAATACCGACTCCGCTTCCCAATTTGGGTAGTTGGCATAGAATTCCCGCACCATGGTTTCATTGACTTCAATTGGGTCTTGCTCTAAGAACTCCCAATGAAGTGAGGCAATCCACTCATGGATGACCATTTTGTACTTGATCAGAACCCTAAGCATCCGTTCCCAATGGATTGGCCTTTTCTCAAATTTTCCATATAGGAACTCGGCTCTTTGGTTGATCAAGGTGTCTGGGTTATTGCTCGGGCGATCCATGAAGTACGGTCTTGATGCGCGGGTTGTAGGTTCCACAACTGGCAAAGCAACCGATTTCTTACCCTTCTTTCGCATCCTAAAAAGAAAACAAAAAATATCAAGGTCATAGGACAATAACAAACGTAGAACAATGAGTAAGCACTTAATGAAGTGAAGAAACTAAATCCTTAGTTGGAAGTTTGAAAATAGTGTGTTTCATAAGAATGGCGGTGTGTATATTCCAATGGTGTGTGCGGTTGGAACACACACACACCGACAATACACAATGACAATCAAACTCTTAAGACAATTCAAAGTTCAAAACTTTGCAACTAAGTGCTTAAGTTGCACACATGAAACACATAAATGGAACTAATTTTAAGCAAGCACCCAAAAGGAATTGTTAATTGTTCAACCTCAACATGTGGTAATGACATATATAATGATCTTAATCGGAAACCAAAAGATGCTTGATCAAGACATCATCAAAAGTTGAACATTTGTAAAGTGATTATTCATTATAATTTCCAAGATGAACAATGAAACTTATATGATACCAACACAATGCATTTACTATTAAAGTCACCCATTAATAAGGTACACAATCTTGGAAAACATGGGTGGTTGAAATCAAAGTATACCAACAATAAAATGCATTGGAAAAATAAGGTGATCAACATCAAAACCCACAAATGAAGTTGCACAATTCATACAATATGCCTAACCAAAGATAAAGTGAAAGCATATGATGGCTAAATCATATGAATCAAACAAGACATTCATTGAGGCATGGTATCGAACATGTGGTATGCAATGTGCAAGTTTATCACAATTAAGCTCAAAATTGATCAAAATTAACCCAATAATCAAGCAACAACACTTTGCAATACAAAGAAGCAACTAAGAAAGCAACAAATTTAATCTAGGCAAACATAAAGGAAAAGAAAATAATTGCAAAAATATAAACATGAAAAGAAATAAAATATAAAAACCTTAGGTATAGAGGTTGAAAAGAACAAGACTAGGGAGGAACAATGGCACTTCTTATAGACACTGCAAAATCACGGTGGTTAGGTTCGCCGGAAAGAACACTGGAGGAGGAAAACTCACCGGTGGAGAAAAGAGAAAAGAGAAGAGAAGGAAAGAAGAAAAGGAAAGAGAAGAGAAGTAAGAGAAAGAGAGAGAGAGAGAGAGTGGTCGCCGGCGGAGGGCTGACCGCAGCGGTGGCTGATGAGCGGATATTTTATACGCTTTTTGGGGGTAATTTCATGTAGATTTTAGTATGTTTTAATTAGTTTTTAGGCAAAAATCATATTTCTGGACTTTACTATGAGTTTGTGTATTTTTCTGTGATTTCAGGTAATTTCTGGCTGAAATTGAGGGAGCTGAGCAAAAATCTGAGTCAGGCTGAAAAAGGACTGCTGATGCTGTTGGATCCTGACCTTCCTGCACTCGGAATGGACTTTTTGGAGCTACAGGAGTCCAATTGGCGCGCTCTCAACGGCGTTGGAAAGTAGATATCCAGGGCTTTCCAGCAATATATAATAGTCCATACTTTGCGCGAAGATAGACGACGTAACTTGGCGTTGAACGCCAAGTACATGCTGCTGTCTGGAGTTAAACGCCAGAAACACGTCATGATCCGGAGTTGAACGCCCAAAACACGTTATAACTTGGAGTTCAACTCCAAGAAAAGCCTCAGCACGTGGATAGCTTTAGTTTCAGCCCCAGCACACACCAAGTGGGCCCCAGAAGTGGATTTCTGCACCAATTATCTTAGTTTACTAATATTCTGTAAACCTAGGTTACTAGTTTACTATTTAAACAACTTTTAGAGACTTATCTTGGACCTCATGACATTTTCAGATCTGAATTACATACTTTTTGACGGCATGAGTCTCTAAACTCCATTGTTGGGGGTGAGGAGCTCTGCAGCGTCTCGATGAATTAATGCAATTGTTTCTATTTCACTCAAACGTGTGTATGGTCCGATCTAAGATGTTTATTCGTGCTTAATTATGAAAGAGGTGATGATCCGTGACCCTCATCACCTCCCTCAATCCATGAATGTGTGCCTGACAAACACCTCCGTTCTACATCAGACTGAATGAGCTTCTCTTAGATTCCTTAATCAGAATCTCCGCGGTATAAGCTAGAATTGATGGCGGCCACTCTTGAGAATCCGGAAGGTTTAAACCTTGTCTGTGGTATTCTGAGTAGGATTCAAGGATTGAATGGCTGTGACGCGCTTCAAACTCGCGATTGCTGGGCGTGATGGCAAACGCAAAAGGATCAATGGATCCTATTCCAACATGATCGAGAACTGACAGCTGATTAGCTGTGCTGTGACAGAGCATCTGGAACGTTTTCACTGAGAGGATGGGAAGTAGCCACTGACAATGGTGACACCCTACATACAGCTTGCCGTAGACGTGCTTTACAAACAATTGAGTTGAATATTATATTGCAGAAATTCAGAGGACAAGGCATCTCTAAAACTCCAACAGATTCTCCATTAATAAAGTAACAATTTCTTATTCCAAATACTTTGACTTCTTACAATTAAATCCAATTAATCTTATTGACATCCTAACTAAGATTAATAAAATAAACATAGTCTGCTTCAAACCAATAATCTCCGTGGGATTGACCCTTACTCACGTAAGGTATTACTTGGATGACCCAGTGCACTTGCTGGTTAGTTGTGCGGATTGCAAAAAGTGTTATTGCAATTTCGTGCACCAAGTTTTTGGCGCCGTTGCCGGGGATTGTTCGAGTTTGAACAACTAAAGGTTATTTTATTTCTTAGATTAGGAATAATTTATTTTTATTGTTATAGAGTCATTAAATTCTGATAGGATAGTTTCTTTTAAAAAATTTATTTTCAAAAATATTATTTTTCTTAATTAATTATTAATTTTCGTGAGTTTAGTGTCTTGTTCTAAGTTTGGTGTTAATTGCATATTTTATATTTTTCTTTAAATTTTCGAACTTGTGTTCTTTGTTCTTCATTGATCTTCAAGTTGTTTTTGTTTATTTTTCTTGTTTGATCTTGAGTTTTTCTTGTTTTGTGTCTTTTCTTGTTTTTCTTGTACTTTTTCAAAACATTAACTTAAAAAAAAATAAAATATTTTATACTTTTATCCATAAAATCAATACTGAAGTTACTGCCCAATTGGCTGGAGCTTTAGTAGTTGTTCTTGATAATTGGGGAGCTTCTTTGGAATCTTTTTCAAAAATAATTTTTCTTTGATCAAATCTTGTGCCAAACTCCAAGTTTGGTGTTTTCTTGTTAATTTTTCTTTAATTTTCGAAAATTTGTCTTGGTTTTCTAAAAATTTTAAGTTTGGTGTTCTTTCTTTTGTTCTTGGTGTTTTTGTGAATCTTCAAGTTGTTCTTGAGTTTTTATTGTGTTTTGATCTTAAAATTTTTAAGTTTGGTGTTCCTTGGTGTTTTCCCTCCAAAATTTTTGAAAATAAGGAGCATTAGATCTAAAAATTTTAAGTCTCGTGTCTTTTGTGTGTTTTTCTCTTTCATCATAAAATTCAAAATTCAAAAATATATCTTTCTTAACTAATTTTAAACTACATTTTTCGAAATTTTTATATAAAAATTCAGATTTCAATTTCAAAATATTTTCAATTTCTTTTGTTTATTTCGTTTTTATTTTATTTCATAAAATAAATTTTTATAAAATAAATAATATCAACATACATATCATCTCCTTTATTCCATCATGGAATTAAGTGGGAATGAACAGTCCAGGAGGACTCTGGGGTCATATGCTAACCCCACTACTGCTTCATCTGGGAGTAGTATCTGTATACCCTCCATTGGAGTTAGTAGCTTTGAGTTGAATCCTCAGCTCATTATCATGGTGCAGCAAAACTGCCAGTATTCTGGTCTTCCACATGAAGAACCTACAGAGTTTCTGGCATAATTTTTACAAATTGCTGACACAGTGCATGATAAGGAAGTAGATCAGGATGTCTACAGATTATTACTGTTTCCATTTGCTGTAAAAGATCAAGCTAAGAGGTGGTTAAATAACCAGCCTAAGAACAGCATAAAAACATGGAAACAACTGTCAGAAAAATTCCTGAATCACTATTTCCCTCCAAAACGGATGACACAGCTAAGGCTAAGCATCCAAGGCTTCAAACAAGGAGATAATGAATCCCTTTATGATGCCTGGGAGAGATACAGAGAGATGCTAAGAAAATGCCCCTCTGAAATGTTTTCAGAGTGGGTGCAATTAGACATCTTCTACTATGGGCTTACAGAAAAAGCTCAGATTTCTCTAGACCACTCAGCTGGTGGATCTATTCATATGAGAAAAACAATTGAAGAAGCTCAAGAGCTTATTGATACAGTTGCTAGAAATCAGCATATGTACCTAAGCAGTGAATCTTCCATGAAAGAAGAAGCTAAAACAGTAACTGCTGAACTCAGTCTTGTAGATCAGGCTAATGAATTCAATCAGCAATTAGACTTTCTAACCCAGCAGCTAGCCGAATTCAAAGAAATACTACAGGAAACAAGAATGGCTAACAGGAATATGGAAGTACAGTTAAAGCAAATAGAAAAGCAACTGTCAAAACAAATAGCAGAAGAATGCCAAGCAGTTCAATTAAGAAGTGGGAAAACATTAAATACCTCACTTCAAAGCAGCAGGAAGCCAAGAAATGAACAAATGGCCAATCAAAATCCCTCTGAGGACAATCAGAGCCCAGAGAGGAACAATACTGGCGCTGAACGCCCAGACCATGCTTATTCCTGGCGTTCAACGCCAGAAACAAGCATGAATTTGACGTTGAACGCCCAAAGAGAGCATAGTTCTGGCGTTCAGACGCCAGTAACAAATAAGGAGTTGGCGTTTAACGCCACTCCAGCTTCCACCCCTGGCATTTAAACGCCAGTGGAAAATCAGTCACATACAAGTGCTGATAACAACCCTTCTAAAAAGGCTTCCCAACCCACTTCTACAGGCAATAAACCTGCAGCAACTAAGGTTGAGGAATACAAAGCCAAAATGCCTTATCCTCAAAAACTCCGCCAAGTGGAATAGGATAAGCAATTTGCCCGCTTTGCAGACTATCTCAGGACTCTTGAAATAAAGATTCTGTTTGTAGAAGCACTTGAGCAAATACCCTCTTATGCTAAGTTCATGAAAGAGATCTTAAGTCATAAGAAGGATTGGAGGGAGACTGAAAAAGTTTACCTCACTGAAGAATGCAGTGCAGTTATTCTGAAAAGCTTACCTGAGAAGCTTAAAGATCCCGGGAGCTTTATGATACCATGCACATTAGAGGGTACTTGTACCAAGCAAGCTTTATGTGATCTTGGGGCAAGTATCAACCTAATACCTGCATCTACTATCAGAAAGCTTGGTTTGACTGAAGAAATCAAACCAACCAGGATATGTCTTCAACTTGCTGATGGCTCCATTAAATACCCATCAGGTGTGATTGAAGAAATGATTGTCAAGGTTGGGCCATTTGCCCTTCCTACTGACTTTGTGGTGCTGGAAATGGAGGAGCACAAGAGTGCAACTCTCATTCTAGGAAGACCTTTCCTAGCAACTGGCCGAACCCTCATTGATGTCCAAAAAGGGGAAGTAACCTTGAGAGTCAATGAGGAGGAGTTTAAGTTGAATGTTGTCAAAGCCATGCAACATCCAGACACCCCAAATGACTGCATGAGTGTTGATATTATTGACTCTCTAGTAAGAGAGGTCAATATGGCTGAGAGTCTCGAATCAGAGCTAGAGGACATCTTTAAAGATGTTCAGCCTGATTTGGAGGAATCAGAGAAAATAATAGAACCTCTGAAAATCCCTCAAGAAGAGGAGAAACCTCCAAAACCCGAACTCAAACCATTACCACCATCCCTGAAATATGCATTTCTGGGAGAAGGTGATACCTTCCCTGTAATCATAAGCTCTACCTTAGAGCCACAGGAAGAGGAAGCACTAATTCAAGTGCTAAGGACACACAAGACAGCTCTTGGGTGGTCCATAAGTGATCTCAAGGGCATTAGCCCAGCCAGATGCATGCACAAGATCTTACTGGAGGATGACGCCAAGCCAGTGGTTCAACCACAAAGGCGGCTGAATCCAGTCATGAAAGAAGTGGTGCAGAAAGAGGTCACTAAATTACTAGAGGCTGGGATTATTTATCCTATTTCTGACAGCCCCTGGGTGAGTCCTGTCCAAGTTGTCCCTAAGCAAGGTGGCATGACAGTGGTTCATAATGAAAAAAATGAACTGGTTCCTACAAGAACAGTTACAGGGTGGCGTATGTGTATTGATTATAGAAGGCTCAATACAGCCACCAGAAAGGATCATTTTCCTTTACCATTCATAGACCAGATGCTAGAAAGATTAGCAGGTCATGAATACTACTGCTTCCTGGATGGATACTCAGGTTATAATCAAATTGCAGTAGATCCAAAAGATCAAGAGAAAACGGCATTCACATGTCCATCTGGAATATTTGCATACAGAAGGATGCCATTTGGTCTGTGCAATGCACCTGCAACCTTTCAGAGGTGCATGCTCTCAATTTTCTCTGATATGGTGGAAAAATTCCTGGAAGTCTTCATGGACGACTTTTCAGTATTTGGAGACTCATTCAGCTCTTGTCTTGACCATCTAGCACTTGTTCTAAAGAGATGCCAAGAGACTAACCTGGTTTTAAACTGGGAAAAATGTCACTTTATGGTGACTGAAGGAATTGTCCTTGGGCACAAAATCTCGAACAAGGGGATAGAGGTGGATCAAGCTAAGGTAGAGGTAATTGAAAAATTACCACCACCTGCCAATGTTAAGGCAATTAGAAGCTTTCTGGGGCATGCCGGATTCTATAGGAGGTTTATAAAGGATTTTTCAAAAATCGCCAAACCTCTGAGCAACCTGCTAGCTGCTGACACGCCATTTATCTTTGATAAAGAGTGTCTACAGGCATTTGAGACTCTGAAAGCTAAATTGGTTACAGCACCAATCATCTCTGCACCAGACTGGACATTACCATTTGAATTGATGTGAGATGCCAGTGACCATGCCATTGGTGCAGTGTTGGGACAAAGGCATGACAAGTTTCTGCACGTCATTTACTATGCCAGCCGTGTTCTAAATGACGCACAGAAGAATTACACAACCACAGAAAAAGAGCTACTTGCAGTGGTTTACGCCATTGACAAATTCAGATCCTATTTAGTAGGATCAAAAGTGATTGTGTACACTGATCATGCTGCTCTTAAATATCTACTCACAAAGTAGGATTCAAAACCCAGACTCATCAGATGGGTGTTGCTTCTGCAAGAGTTTGATATAGAAATAAGAGACAGAAAAGGGACAGAGAATCAAGTAGCAGATCACCTGTCCCGAATAGAACCAGTAGAAGGGGCGTCCCTCCCTCTCACTGAGATCACTGAAACTTTTTCGGATGAGCAACTCTTTGCCATCCAGGAAGTGCCATGGTTTGCAGACATTGCAAACTACAAGGCAGTGAGATTCATACCCAAAGAGTACAGTAGGCTGCAATCAAAGAAATTGATCACAGATGCAAAGTACTATCTTTGGGATGAACCATATCTCTTCAAGAGATGTGCAGACGGAGTAATCCGTAGATGTGTGCCTAAGGAAGAAGCGCAGAAAATTCTATGGCACTGCCATGGATCACAGTATGGAGGACATTTTGGAAGTGAGCGAACAGCCACAAGAGTCCTCCAATGTGGCTTCTACTGGCCTACTCTCTATAAAGATTCCCGAGCGTTTGTACTTAATTGTGACAGTTGCCAAAGATCTGGCAATCTGCCTCACAGTTATGCGATGCCTCAACAAGGGATCTTGGAGATTGAGTTGTTTGATGTATGGGGTATTGACTTTATGGGACCTTTCCCACCATCATACTCAAACACTTATATTCTGGTGGCAGTGGATTATGTATCCAAATGGGTGGAGGCTATTGCAACACCCACTAATGACAGTAAAACAGTGTTAAAATTCCTCCAGAAACACATCTTCAGCAGATTTGGTACCCCTAGAGTATTAATCAGTGATGGGGGCAGTCATTTCTGCAATAAACAGCTTTACTCTGCTTTGGTTCGTTATGGAGTTAGCCACAGGGTAGCCACTCCATACCATCCACAGACTAATGGGCAAGCTGAAGTCTCAAATAGAGAACTCAAAAGAATCCTGGAACGGACTGTAATTAACCGTAGAAGGGATTGGGCAAGGAGCTTGGATGATGCTCTGTGGGCATACAGAACAGCATTCAAGACCCCTATAGGGACCTCTCCATACCAGCTTGTGTATGGAAAGGCATGTCACTTGCCAGTGGAACTGGAACATAAGGCCTACTGGGCAACCAGATTCCTGAACCTTGATGCCAAGTTAGCTGGAGAAAAACGATTACTCCAGTTAAATGAGCTAGAGGAATTTAGACTCAATGCTTTCGAAAATGCAAAAATTTACAAAGAGAAAGCAAAAAGATGGCATGATAAGAAACTGTCATCCAGAGTCTTTGAGCCGGGGCAGAAAGTTTTGCTATTCAATTCTAGGCTCAAATTATTTCCCGGGAAATTAAAGTCCCGGTGGAGAGGTCCATATGTGATTACAAGTGTATCACCATATGGATACGTAGAGCGTCAGGATAATGACTCTAACAAAAAGTTCATTGTTAATGGACAGAGAATTAAACATTATCTTGAAAGCAATTTTGAGCAAGAATGCTCAAAACTGAGACTTGATTAGAGCTCAGTAATAGTCCAGCTAAAGACAATAAAGAAGCGCTTGCTGGCAGGCAACCCATCCATTTACAAAGTTTAGTTACTAATTAAATAAATTTCCTTTTCTTTACAGGTATGTATCAAAGTATCTTCAAAAGGTAAAATAGCAATCGATCGGATTCACAGAGTTACAAGGGAATTTGGAAGCTCACTGGCGTGAAAAAGCCAGTAAGAAACATTTTGGGCGTTGAACGCCCAAAAGAAACACCCACTGGGCATTCAACGCTAGTAAGGGTAGTGGTGGACGAAATTGTGATCACTACAACACAAATAATCCAAAAACTTGGTGTTCAACACCATGGCATAAACACAACTTTGCACAACTAACCAGCAAGTGTACTGGGTCGTCCAAGTAATAAACCTTACGCGAGTAAGGGTCGATCCCACAGAGATTGTTGGTATGAAGCAAGCTATGGTCACCTTGTAAATCTTAGTCAGGCAAACTCAAATGGATATGAACGATGAATAAAACATAAAGATAAAGATAGAGATACTTATGTAATTCATTGGTGGGAATTTCAGATAAGCGTATGAAGATGCTTGGTCCCTTCCGTCTCTCTGCTTTCCTACTATCTTCATCCTATCCTTCTTACTCCTTTCCATGGCAAGCTGTATGCAAGGGTTTCACCGTTGTCAGTGGCTACCTCCCATCCTCTCAGTGGAAATGTTCAACGTACCCTGTCACGGCACGGCTATCCATCTGTCGGTTCTCAATCAGGTCGGAATAGAATCCAGTGATTCTTTTGCGTCTGTCACTAACGCCCAGCCCTCAGGAGTTTGAAGCTCATCACAGTCATTCAATCATTGAATCCTACTCAGAATACCACAGACAAGGTTTAGACCTTCCGGATTCTCTTGAATGCCGCCATCAGTTCTAGCTTATACCACGAAGATTCCGGTTAAAGAATCCAAGAGATATCCACCCAATCTAAGGTAGAACGGAAGTGGTTGTCAGGCACGCGTTCATAGGTGAGAATGATGATGAGTGTCACGGATCATCACATTCATCAAGTTGAAGAACAAGTGATATCATAGAACAAGAACAAGCGGAATTGAATAGAAGAACAATAGTAATTGCATTAATACTCGAGGTACAGCAGAGCTCCACACCTTAATCTATGGTGTGTAGAAACTCCACCGTTGAAAATACATAAGAACAAGGTCTAGGCATGGCCAAATGGCCAGCCTCCCAATGATCTAAGAACTAGATGTCCAAAGATGAAAATACAATAGTAAAAGGTCCTATATATAGAGAACTAGTAGCCTAGGGTTTACAGAGATGAGTAAATGACATAAAAATCCACTTCCGGTCCCACTTGGTGTGTGCTTGGGCTGAGCATTGAAGCATTTTCGTGTAGAGACTCTTCTTGGAGTTAAACGCCAGCTTTGGTGCCAGTTTGGGCGTTTAACTCCCATCCTTGTGCCAGTTCCGGCGTTTAACGCTGGGGATTCTGAGGGTGACTTTGAACGCCGATTTGGGCCATCAAATCTTGGGCAAAGTATGGACTATCATATATTGCGGGAAAGCCCAGGATATCTACTTTCCAACGCCGTTGATATCGCGCCAATTGGGCTTCTGTAGCTCCAGAAAATTCACTTCGAGTGCAGGGAGGTCATAATCCAACAGCATCTGCAGTCCTTTTTAGTCTCTGAATCAGATTTTTGCTCAGGTCCCTCAATTTCAGCCAGAAAATACCTGAAATCACAGAAAAACACACAAACTCATAGTAAAGTCAAGAAAAGTGAATTTTAACTAAAAAATAATAAAAATATACTAAAAACTAACTAGATCATACTAAAAACATACTAAAAACAATGCCAAAAAGCGTACAAATTATCCGCTCATCACAACACCAAACTTAAATTGTTGCTTGTCCCCAAGCAACTGAAAATCAAATAAGATAAAAAGAAGAGAATATACTATAGACTCCAAATTATCAATGAAACTTAGCTCCAATTAGATGAGCGGGACTTTTAGCTTTTGCCTCTGAATAGTTTTGGCATCTCACTCTATCCTTTGAAATTCAGAATGATTGGCTTCTTTAGGAACTCAGAATCCAGATAGTGTTATTGATTCTCCTAGTTAAGTATGATGATTCTTGAACACAGCTACTTTATGAGTTTTGGCCGTGGCCCAAAGCACTCTGTCTTCCAGTATTACCCCGGATACATACATGCCACAGACGCATAACTGGGTGAACCTTTTCAGATTGTGACTCAGCTTTGCTAGAGTCCCCAATTAGAGGTGTCCAGGGTTCTTAAGCACACTCTTTTTGCCTTGGATCACAACTTTATTTCTTTCTTTTTCTTTCTTTTTCTTTCTTTTTTTCTCTTTTTTTTCGAAATTTTTTTTTATATTCACTGCTTTTTCTTGCTTCAAGAATCATTTTTATGATTTTTCAGATCCTCAGTAACATGTCTCCTTTTTCATCATTCTTTCAAGAGCCAACATTCATGAACCACAAATTCAAAAGACATATGCACTGTTTAAGCATACATTCAGAAAACAAAAGTATTGCCACCACATCAAAATAATTAAACTGTTATAAAATTCAAAATTCATGCAATTCCTTTCTTTTTCAATTAAGAGCATTTTTCATTCATAAGAAAGGTGATGGATTCATAGGACATTCATAACTTTAAGGCATAGACACTAAGACACTAATGATCACAAGACACAAACATAGCTAAACATAATCATAAAATTCGAAAAATAGAAAATAAAGAACAAGGAAATTAAAGAACGGGTCCACCTTAGTGATGGCGGCTTGTTCTTCCTCTTGAAGATCCTATGGAGTGCTTGAGCTCCTCAATGTCTCTTCCTTGTCTTTGTTGCTCCTCTCTCATGATTCTTTGATCTTCTCTAATTTCATGGAGGAGGATGGAATGTTCTTGGTGCTCCACCCTTAGTTGTCCCATGTTGGAACTCAATTCTCCTAGGGAGGTGTTTAGTTGCTCCCAATAGTTTTGTGGAGGAAAGTGCATCCCTTAAGGCATCTCAGGGATTTGATGATGAGAGGGGTCTCTTGTTTGCTCCATCCTCTTCTTAGTGATGGGCTTGTCCTCATCAATGGGGATGTCTCCCTCTATGTCAACTCCAACTGAATAACAGAGGTGACAAATGAGATGAGGAAAGGCTAACCTTGCCAAGGTAGAGGACTTGTCCGCCACCTTATAAAGTTCTTGGGATATAACCTCATGAACTTCTATTTCTTCTCCAATCATGATGCTATGAATCATGATAGCCCGGTCTATAGTAACTTCGGACCGGTTACTAGTGGGAATGATTGAGCGTTGGATAAACTCTAACCATCCTCTAGCCACGGGCTTGAGGTTATGCCTTCTCAGTTGAACCGGCTTTCCTCTTGAATCTCTCTTCCATTGGGTGCCCTCTTCACAAATATCTGTGAGAACTTGGTCCAACCTTTGATCAAAGTTGACCCTTCTAGTGTAAGGATGTTCATCTCCTTGCATCATGGGCAAGTTGAATGCCAACCTTACATTTTCCGGACTAAAATCCAAGTATTTCCCCCGAACCATAGTAAGCCAATTCTTTGAGTCTGGGTTCACACTTTGATCATGGTTCTTGATGATCCATGCATTGGCATAGAACTCTTGAACCATTAAGATTCCGACTTGTTGAATGGGGTTGGTAAGAACTTCCCAACCTCTTCTTCGGATCTCATGTCGGATCTCCGGATATTCACTCTTTTTGAGTTTGAAGGGGACCTCGGGGATCACCTTCTTCAAGGCCACAACTTCATAGAAGTGGTCTTGATGCACCCTTGAGATGAATCTCTCCATCTCCCATGACTCGGAGGTGAAAGCTTTTGCCTTCCCTTTCCTCTTTCTAGAGGTTTCTCCGGCCTTGGATGCCATAAATGGTTATGGAAAAACAAAAAAGCAATGCTTTTACCACACCAAACTTAAAAAGTTTGCTCGTCCTCGAGCAAAAGAAGAAAGAAGAGAGTAGAAGAAGAAGAAATGAAGGAGATGGAGGGGGCTTCGTGGTTTGGCCAAAACGGGAAGAAGTAGTGTTTAGGGTGTGTGAAAATGAAGGAGTGAAGAGGGTGGGGGAAGAGGTGTTGAGATGATTGGTGAATGGGTAAAGAAGAGAGAGAGTGGTGGGGTAGGTGGGGATCCTGTGGGGTCCACAGATCCTGAGGTGTCAAGGAAAAGTCATCCCTGCACCAAGTGGCGAGCAAAAATTGCTCTTTGTGCCAATTATGGCGTTAAACGCCGGGCTAGTGCCCATTTCTGGCGTTTAACGCCAAGTTCTTGCCTCTTTCTGGCGTTTAACGCCAGTCTGGTGCCCCTTTCTGGCGTTAAACGCCCAGAATGGTGCCAGACTGGGCGTTAAACGCCCATCTGCTAGCCTTACTGGCGTTTAAACGCCAGCAGGATCTTCCTCCAGGGTGTGCTATTTTTCTTTCTATTTTTCATTCTGTTTTTGCTTTTTTAATTGATTTTGTGATTTCTCATGATCATCAACCTACAGAAAACATAAAATAACAAAGGAAAATAGATAAAATATAACATTGGGTTGCCTCCCAACAAGCGCTTCTTTAATGTCAGTAGCTTGACAGAGGGCTCTCATGGAGCCTCACATATGCTCAGAGCAATGTTGGAACCTCCCAACACCAAACTTAGGGTTTGAATGTGGGGGTTCAACACCAAACTTAGAAGTTGGTTGTGGCCTCCCAATACCAAACTTAGAGTTTGACTGTGGGGGCTCTGTTTGGCTCTGTTTTGAGAGAAGCTCTTCATGCTTCCTCTCCATGGTGACAGAGGGATATCCTTGAGCCTTAAACACAAAGGATTCTTCATTCACTTGAATGATCAATTCTCCTCTATCAACATCAATCACAGCCTTTGCTGTGGCTAGGAAGGGTCTGCCAAGGATGATGGATTCATCCATGCACTTCCCAGTCTCTAGGACTATGAAATCAGCAGGGATGTAATGGTTTTCAACTTTTACCAGAACATCCTCTACAAGTCCATAGGCTTGTTTTCTTGAGTTGTCTGCCATCTCTAGTGAGATTTTTGCAGCTTTCACCTCAAAGATTCCTAGCTTCTCCATTACAGAGAGAGGCATGAGGTTTACACTTGACCCTAGGTCACACAAGGCCTTCTTGAAGGTCATGGTGCCTATGGTGCAAGGTATTGAAAACCTCCCAGGATCCTGTCTTTTTTAAGGTAATTTCTGCCTAGACAAGTCATCCAGTTCTTTGGTGAGCAAAGGGGGTTCATCCTCCCAAGTCTCATTACCAAATAACTTGTCATTTAGCTTCATGATTGCTCCAAGGTATTTAGCAACTTGCTCTTCAGTGACATATTCATCCTCTACAGAGGAAGAATACTCATCAGAGCTCATGAATGGCAGAAGTAAGTCCAATGGAATCTCTATGGTCTCATTTTGAGCCTCAGATTCCCATGGTTCCTTGATGAGCGGATAATTTGTACGCTTTTTGGCATTGTTTTTAGTATTTTTTTAGTATGATCTAGTTAGTTTTTAGTATATTTTTATTAGTTTTTAGTTAAAATTCACTTTTCTAGACTTTACTATGAGTTTGTGTGTTTTTCTGTGATTTCAGGTATTTTCTGGCTGAAATTGAGGGACCTGAGCAAAAATCTGATTCAGAGACTAAAAAGGACTGCAGATGCTGTTGGATTCTGACCTCCCTGCACTCGAAGTAGATTTTCTGGAGCTAGAGATACCCAATTGGGGCGCTCTCAACGGCGTTGGAAAGTAGACATCCTGGGCTTTCCAGCAATATATGATAGTCCATACTTTGCCCAAGATTTGATGGCCCAAACCGGCGTTCAAAGTCACCCTCAGGAATTCCAGCGTTAAACGCCGGAACTGGAACAAGAATGGGAGTTAAACGCCCAAACTGGCACCAAAGCTGGCGTTTAACTCCAAGAGGAGTCTCTACAAGAAAATGCTTCAATGCTCAGCCCAAGCACACACCAAGTGGGCCTGGAAGTGGATTTTTATGTCATTTACTCATCTCTGTAAACCTTAGGCTACTAGTTCTCTATAAGTAGGACCTTTTACTATTGTATCTTTGGATCTTTGGATCATTTTAGATCTTTTGATAATCTTTGGACATCTAGTTCTTAGATCATTGGGAGGCTGGCCATTCGGCCATGCCTAGACCTTGTTCTTATGTATTTTCAACGGTGGAGTTTCTACACACCATAGATTAAGGTGTGGAGCTCTGCTGTACCTCGAGTATTAATGCAATTACTATTGTTCTTCTATTCAATTCCGCTTGTTCTTGTTCTAAGATATCACTTGTTCTTCAACTTGATGAATGTGATGATCCGTGACACTCATCATCATTCTCACCTATGAACGTGTGACTGACAACCACCTCCGTTCTACCTTCGATTGGGTGAATATCTCTTGGATTCCTGATACACGATGCATGGTTGATCGCCTGACAACCGAGTGCTTGCCTGACAAACGAGCCAGCCATTCCGTGAGATCAGAGTCTTCGTGGTATAGGCTAGAACTGATGGTGGCATTCAAGAGAATCCGGAAGGTCTAACCTTGTCTGTGGTATTCTGAGTAGGATTCAATGATTTAATGACTGTGACGTGCTTCAAACTCCTGAAGGCGGGGCGTTAGTGACAGACGCAAAAGAATCACTGGATTCTATTCCGGCCTGATCAAGAACCGACAGATGGATAGCCGTGCCATGACAGGGTGCGTTGAACATTTCCACTGAGAGGATGGGAGGTAGCCACTGACAACGGTGAAACCCTTGCTTGAGCTTGCCATGGAAAGGAGTAAGAAGGATTGGATGAAGGCAGTAGGAAAGCAGAGAGACGGAAGGGAAGGCATCTTCATACGCTTATCTGAAATTCCTACCAATGAATTACATAAGTATCTCTATCTTTATCTTTATGTTTTATTCATCATTCATAACCATTTGAGTTTGCCTAACTAAGATTTACAAGGTGACCATAGCTTGCTTCATACCAACAATCTCTGTGGGATCGAGCCTTACTCGCGTAAGGTTTATTACTTGGACGACCCAGTACACTTGCTGGTTAGTTGTGCGAAGTTGTAGTGATTACAATTTCGTCCACCATTCCTCATTGAGGAATTCATTGGAGGTTAGTGGACGTCCATTGAGGTCTTCCTCAGTGGTGTTCACTGCCTCTTCCTCCTCTCCTAATTCGGCCATGTTGATGGCCTTGCACTCTCCTTTTGGATTTTCTTCTGTATTGCTTGGAAGAGTACTAGGAGGGAGTTCAGTAATTTTCTTGCTCAGCTGACCCACTTGTCCCTCCAAGTTTCTAATGGAGGACCTTGTTTCAGTCATGAAACTTTGAGTGGTTTTGATTAGATCAGAGACCATGGTTGCTAAGTCAGAGGTGTTCTGCTTAGAACTCTCTGTCTGTTGCTGAGAAGATGATGGAAAAGGCTTGTCATTGCTAAACCTATTTCTTCCACCATTATTGTTGTTGAAACCTTGTTGAGGTCTCTGTTGATCCTTCCATGAGAGATTTCGATGATTTCTCCATGAAGGATTATAGGTGTTTCCATAGGGTTCTCCCATGTAATTCACCTCTTCCATTGAAGGGTTCTCAGGATCATAACCTTCTTCTTCAGATGAAGCTTCCTTAGTACTGCTTGGTGCATTTTGCATTCCAGACAGACTTTGAGAAATCATATTGACTTGCTGAGTCAATATTTTGTTCTGAGCCAGTATGGCATTCAGAGTATCAATCTCAAGAACTCCTTTCTTCTGATTAGTCCCATTGTTCACAGGATTCCTTTCAGAAGTGTACATGAATTGGTTATTTGCAACCATTTCAATCAGCTCTTGAGCTTCTGTAGGCGTCTTCTTCAGATGAAGAGATCCTCCAGCAGAGCTATCCAAAGACATTTTGGATAGTTCAGAGAGACCATCATAGAAAATACCTATGATGCTCCATTCAGAAAGCATATCAGAAGGACACTTTCTGATTAATTGTTTGTATCTTTCCCAAGCTTCATAGAGGGATTCTCCTTCCTTCTGTCTGAAGGTTTGGACTTCCACTCTAAGCTTACTCAATTTTTGAGGTGGAAAGAACTTTGCCAAGAAGGCATTGACTAGCTTTTCCCAAGAGTTCAGGCTTTCTTTAGGTTGTGAGTCCAACCATATTCTAGCTCTGTCTCTTACAGCAAAAGGGAATAGCATAAGTCTGTAGACCTCAGGGTCAACCCCATTAGTCTTGACAGTGTCACAGATTTGCAAGAATTCAGCTAAAAACTGATGAGGATCTTCCAATGGAAGTCCATGAAACTTGCAATTCTGTTGCATTAGAGAAACTAATTGAGGCTTAAGCTCAAAGTTGTTTGCTCCAATGGCAGGGATAGAGATGCTTTTCCCATAGAAGTCGGGAGTAGGTGCAGTAAAGTCACCCAGCACCTTCCTTGCATTGTTGGCATTGTTGTTGTTTTCGGCTGTCATGGGATCTTCTTCTTTGAAGATTTCTGTTAGGTCCTCTACAGAGAGTTGTGCCTTAGCTTCTCTTAGTTTTCGCTTCAAGGTCCTTTCAGGTTCAGGGTCAGCCTCAACAAGAATGCTTTTGTCTTTGCTCCTGCTCATATGAAAGAGAAGAAAACAAGGAAATATGGAATCCTCTATGTCACAGTATAGAGATTCTTTGAGGTGTCAGAGGAAAAGAAAAATAGAAGGCAGAGGTAGAAAATTCGAACTTATCATGAAAGATGGAGTTCGAATTTTTCATTGAGGAATAGTGTTAGTCCATAAATAGAAGGATGTGAGAAGAGGGGAAGAAATTTTCGAAAATTATTAAAAAGATTTTAAAAAAACATTTTGAAAAACACTAATTGATTTTCGAAAACCATGATTGAGAAAAAAGTAAAGTGATTTTTGAAAAAGATTTGATTGAAAACTATTTTGAAAAAAATGTGGTTAAAAAGATATGATTGGTTTTAAACAGATGTGATTGAGAAGATATGATTTGAAAAACATTTTAAAAAGATTTGATTTTGAAAAATTTTGAAAACCTGAAAAAATTTTGAATTAAAAACAGAATCTTCCCTCTTGTGCCATCCTGGCGTTAAACGCCCAGAATGGTGCACATTCTGGTGTTTAACTCCCAAACTACTACCTTTTTGGGCGTTAAACGCCCAGCCAGGTACCCTGGCTGGCGTTTAAACGCCAGTTTGCCCTTCTTCACTGGGCGTTTTGAACGCCCAGCTTTTTCTGTGTAATTCCTCTGCTGTATGTTCTAAATCTTCAATTCTCTGTATTATTGACTTGAAAAGACACAAATTAAAAATATTTTTGGATTTTTAATAAAGAGGAATAATCAAAATGCACTAAAATCAAATAGCAATGCATGCAAGACACCAAACTTAGCAGTTTGTATACTACTGACACTAACAAAACGAGAATGCATATGACAAACAACAAAAATACTCAAGACAAGAGAATTTAAAGATCAGAGCAAGTAAATCATCAAGAACAACTTGAAGATCACTGAAGACACATGAAAAATGCAAGAAGAACAGAAACATGCAATTGACACCAAACTTACAATGAGATACTAGACTTATCAAGAAACATGCAATATTTTTGGTTTTTATGATTTTGTAAATTTTTTTTGATTTTTCGAAAATTAAGTGGAAAAGAAAATAAATGTATCAAAATTCTTAATGAGAATTCCAGGAATCATGCAATGTTAGTCTAAAGCTTAAGTCTAAAGGAATTAGACATGGCCAGCCAAGCTTCAGCAGGACATTGCATTCAAGAGCTAAATTGATGAGAATCAATCAGCTTTGGTGATGATAAGAACATCACTTTGAAACACTAGAATTCATTCTTAAGAACTCTGAAGAAAAAATACCTAATCTAAGCAACATGATGAACCGTCAGTTGTCCAAACTCAACAATCCCCGGCAACGGCGCCAAAAACTTGGTGGACGAAATTGTGATCACTACAACACAAATAATCCAAAAACTTGGTGTTCAACACCATGGCATAAACACAACTTCGCACAACTAACCAGCAAGTGTACTGGGTCGTCCAAGTAATAAACCTTACGCGAGTAAGGGTCGATCCCACAGAGATTGTTGGTATGAAGCAAGCTATGGTCACCTTGTAAATCTTAGTCAGGCAAACTCAAATGGATATGAATGATGAATAAAACATAAAGATAAAGATAGAGATACTTATGTAATTCATTGGTGGGAATTTCAGATAAGCGTATGAAGATGCTTGGTCCCTTCCGTCTCTCTGCTTTCCTACTGTCTTCATCCTATCCTTCTTACTCCTTTCCATGGCAAGCTGTATGCAAGGGTTTCACCGTTGTCAGTGGCTACCTCCCATCCTCTCAGTGGAAATGTTCAACACACCCTGTCACGGCACGGCTATCCATCTGTCGGTTCTCAATCAGGTCGGAATAGAATCCAGTGATTCTTTTGCGTCTGTCACTAACGCCCAGCCCTCAGGAGTTTGAAGCTCGTTACAGTCATTCAATCATTGAATCCTACTCAGAATACCACAGACAAGATTTAGACCTTTTGGATTCTCTTGAATGCCGCCATCAGTTCTAGCTTATACCACAAAGATTCCGATTAAAGAATCCAAGAGATATCCACCCAATCTAAGGTAGAACGGAGGTGGTTGTTAGGCACGCGTTCATAGGTGAGAATGATGATGAGTGTCACGGATCATCACATTCATCAAGTTGAAGAACAAGTGATATCTTAGAACAAGAACAAGCGGAATTGAATAGAAGAACAATAGTAATTGCATTAATACTCGAGGTACAGCAGAGCTCCACACCTTAATCTATGGTGTGTAGAAACTCCACCGTTGAAAATACATAAGAACAAGGTCTAGGCATGGCCAAATGGCCAGCCTCCCAATGATCTAAGAACTAGATGTCCAAAGATGAAAATACAATAGTAAAAGGTCCTATATATAGAGAACTAGTAGCCTAGGGTTTACAGAGATGAGTAAATGACATAAAAATCCACTTCCGGGTCCACTTGGTGTGTGCTTGGGCTGAGCATTGAAGCATTTTCGTGTAGAGACTCTTCTTGGAGTTAAACGCCAGCTTTGGTGCCAGTTTGGGCGTTTAACTCCCATCCTTGTGCCAGTTCCGGCGTTTAACGCTGGGGATTCTGAGGGTGACTTTGAACGCCGGTTTGGGCCATCAAATCTTAAGAAAAGTATGGACTATCATATATTGCTGGAAAGCCCAGGATGTTTACTTTCCAACGCCGTTGAGAGCGCGCCAATTAGGCTTTTGTAGCCCCAGAAAATTCACTTCGAGTGCAGGGAGGTCAGAATCCAACAGCATCTGCAGTCCTTTTTAGTCTCTGAATCAGATTTTTGCTCAGGTCCCTCAATTTTAGCCAGAAAATACCTGAAATCACAGAAAAACACACAAACTCATAGTAAAGTCAAGAAAAGTGAATTTTAACTAAAAACTAATAAAAATATACTAAAAACTAACTAGATCATACTAAAAACATACTAAAAATAATGCCAAAACGCGTACAAATTATCCGCTCATCAGGTAGCCATCTGGGCGTTAAACGCCAGAAAGGAGCATCTTCTGGGCATTGAACGCCAGAAAGAAGCACCTTCTGGGCGTTTAATGCCAGAACCACAGCATCCTGGGCGTTTAGAAAAACGCCCAGTGACAAAGGACTTCCTGGCGTTCAACGCCAGAAAGAAGCAGCAGCTGGGCGTTGAACGCCCAGGAAAAGCATCAATTGGGCGTTAAACGCCCAAAACATGCAGCGTTTGGGCGTTTAACGCCAGGATGGTGGGGAGGAGGTAAAATTCGTTTTTCTTCAAAAATTTTCTAATTTTTATGTTTTAATTCATGATTTCTTGCATAAACATGTTTCCAAATATCATCCTTCAATTTCAAAAATTTTAATCCTAATTTCTAAAATCTCTAATTTCTGAAATCCCTACTTCAAAGATTTTACATGTATCTTAATCCATAAAGACAATTGATTTTCAATCCAATCCAACTCTTTTTCCAATTTCTTTTCAAACTTTTTTATCTTTTAAAATCTTTTTCAAATTATATATTTCAATTTTATTTTTAAATATCATTCATATCTTTTTAAATTATATCCTTTTCTTATCATGTTTATCTTTTAAAAATCATATCTTTTATCTTATATCTTTTTCTTATTTTCGAATTCCCACCCCCCTTTATAACCACTTTTGGCGCCCCTCTCACCATCCACCATTCCACACTTGCTCTCCTCCTATTCCCCTTCTCTCTTTTCTTTTGCTTGAGGACAAGCAAACCTCTAAGTTTGGTGTGCTTATCCGTGATCACAAAAACATTCTCACTTTGATCATGGCCCCTAAAGGAAAACAACACAACCCAAGAGGCAAGAAAGAGAATATTCCAAAGCCACTTTGGAATCAAGGGAAGTTCTTAACTAAAGAACATTCAGACCACTACTACAAAATAATGAGTCACAGATCAGTGATCCCGGAAGTTAAATTTGACCTGAAGGAAGATGAATATCCAGAGATCCAAGAGCAAATTCGAAACAGGAACTGGGAAATCCTAGCCAATCCTGAAACGAAAGTGGGAAGGAACATGGTTCAGGAGTTCTATGCTAATCTGTGGCAGACAGACAGGCAAAGAATAATTGGAGTTGCTCTCTATGACCATCGGACCTTAGTCAGAGGGAAGAATGTTTATATCCATCCTGACAAAATCAGGGAGATCTTTAAGCTCCCTCAACTGAAAGATGACCCAGACTCCTTTAATAGGAGAATGATGAGGGTAAATAAAGGCCTGGACAAGATTCTAGAGGATATATGCATCCCCGAAGCCAGGTGGACCACCAGCACGACTGGCATCCCAAATCAACTCAAAAGAGAAGATCTCAAACCAGTAGCCAGAGGCTGGCTGGAATTTATTGGGCGTTCCATATTACCCACCAGCAACCGTTCTGAAGTTACTGTTAAAAGAGCAGTGATGATTCACTGCATCATGTTGGGAAAAGAAGTAGAAGTTCATCAACTGATCTCGTGTGAACTATACAAAATAGCAAACAAGAATTCCAAGGATGCCAGATTGGCCTATCCAAGCTTAATTTCTATGCTCTGCAGAGATGCCAGAGTGAAGATGGGAATAACAGAGTATATCTCAGTTGAAAGGCCAATCACTAGAATATCAATGGACAGATAATAGCTGCAGGATGATCCAATCAAGAGGAGAGCACAGGAAGTCCTCCCAAAACTTCCTCAATTCGAATATTGGGAACACATTGAAGCATCTATTTCCAAACTACAAGAAGCTATGAACCAAAGCAGCATGCTTTGCAAACTGCTTAAGGAACAAGAAGAGCAAGGGCGTGATTTAAGGGAGCTGAAGCGCCAGAAATTAATCCTTGAAGGACCAAGCATCCCACAGATCGGAGGAACATCTACTTTCCAAAACACAGGTTGTTGAGTTCTTATGTTAGCTTTAACTCTGTGATAGTGTTATTATAGAAATTTACCTTAGGAGATATATATATAGTAGTAGTAGTAATTAGCATATCTATTCTGGTTTTATTTCTAATTAAGTTATAATTTATTTTTCCCATCATCATCAGACATGAATAAAGTAGTAGATTTTTAGAATAAAGAAGTAATTTATATTTTTCGAGTTCTTAATAATAAAAATTATAATTAATTACATGTGGTGGCAACACTTTTTGTTCTCTCAATGAATGCTTGAACAGTGCATAATTTTTATCCTGAATTTTATGAATATTGGCTCCTGAAAGAATGAGGAACACGAAAAATATTATTGATGATCTAAAAAATCATGAAATTGATTCTTGAAGCAAGAAAAAGCAGTGAAAAAAAAAATTTACAAGAAATCATTGGATCAAGAAAAGGGAATAAAAGCCAACAGCCCTTAAAACCAAAAGGCAAGGGTGAAAAGGATCCAAGGCTTTGAGCATCAGTGGATAGGAGGGCCCAAGGAAGTAATTCCAGGCCTAAGCGGCTAAATCAAGCTGTCCCTAACCATGTGCTTGTGGCATGCAGGTCCAAGTTAAAAACTTGAGACTGAGTGGTTAAAGTCGTGATCCAAAAGCAAAAAGAGTGTGCTTAAGTGCTCTGGACACCTCTAACTGGGGACTTTAGCAAAGCTAAGTCACAATCTGAAAAGGTTAACCCAGTCATGTGTCTGTGGCATTTATGTATCCGGTGGTAATACTGGAAAACAAAGTGCTTAGGGCCACGGCCAAGACTCATAAAGTAACTGTGTTCAAGAATCAACATACTACACTAGGAGAATCAATAATACTATCTGAATTCTGAGTTCCTATGGATGCCAATCATTATGAATTTCAAAGGATAAAGGGGGATGCCAAAACTGGTCAGAAACAAAAAGCTACAAGCCCCGCTTATCTAATAAGAATTTGAGCTCCACTTAAAAAAACTCTAAAATATTATTACTTCTTAATTTCTGTTAAAACCTATTTTATTTATCTAGTTGCTTGAGGACAAGCAACAGTTTAAGTTTGGTGTTGTGATGAGCGGATATTTTATACGCTTTTTGGGGGTAATTTCATGTAGATTTTAGTATGTTTTAATTAGTTTTTAGTAGAATATTATTAGTTTTTAGGTAAAAATCATATTTCTGAACTTTACTATGAGTTTGTGTGTTTTTCTGTGATTTCAGGTAATTTCTGGCTGAAATTGAGGGATCTGAGCAAAAATCTGAGTTAGGCTGAAAAAGGACTGCTGATGCTGTTGGATCCTAACCTCCCTGCACTCGGAATGGATTTTTTGGAGCTACAGGAGTCCAATTGGCGCGCTCTCAACGGCGTTGGAAAGTAGATATCCAGGGCTTTCCAGCAATATATAATAGTCCATACTTTGCGCGAAGATAGACAACGTAACTTGGCGTTGAACGCCAAGTACATGCTGCTGTCTGGAGTTAAACGCCAGAAACACGTCATGATCCAGAGTTGAACGGCCAAAACACGTTATAACTTGGAGTTCAACTCCAAGAAAAGCCTCAGCACGTGGATAGCTTTAGTCTCAGCCCCAGCACACACCAAGTGGGCCCCAGAAGTGGATTTCTGCACCAATTATCTTAGTTTACTCATATTCTGTAAACCTAGGTTACTAGTTTACTATTTAAACAACTTTTAGAGACTTATCTTGGACCTCATGACATTTTCAGATCTGAATTACATACTTTTTGACGGCATGAGTCTCTAAACTCCATTGTTGGGGGTGAGGAGCTCTGCAGCGTCTCGATGAATTAATGCAATTGTTTCTATTTCACTCAAACGTGTGTATGGTCCGATCTAAGATGTTTATTCGTGCTTAATTATGAAAGAGGTGATGATCCGTGACACTCATCGCCTCCCTCAATCCATGAACGTGTGCCTGACAAACACCTCCGTTCTACATCAGACTGAATGAGCTTCTCTTAGATTCCTTAATCAGAATCTCCGTGGTATAAGCTAGAATTGATGGCGGCCACTCTTGAGAATCCGGAAGGTTTAAACCTTGTCTGTGGTATTCCGAGTAGGATTCAAGGATTGAATGGCTGTGACGCGCTTCAAACTCGCGATTGCTGGGCGTGATGGCAAACGCAAAAGGATCAATGGATCCTATTCCAACATGATCGAGAACCGACAGCTGATTAGCCGTGCTGTGACAGAGCATCTGGAACGTTTTCACTGAGAGGATGGGAAGTAGCCACTGACAATGGTGACACCCTACATACAGCTTGCCATAGACGTGCTTTACAAACAATTGAGTTGAATATTACATTGCAGAAATTCAGAGGACAAGGCATCTCCAAAACTCCAACAGATTCTCCATTAATAAAGTAACAATTTCTTATTCCAAATACTTTGACTTCTTACAATTAAATCCAAATTAATCTTATTGACATCCTAACTAAGATTAATAAAATAAACATAGTCTGCTTCAAACCAATAATCTCCATGGGATCGACCCTTACTCACGTAAGGTATTACTTGGACGACCCAGTGCACTTGCTGGTTAGTTGTGCGGATTGCAAAAAGTGTTATTGCAATTTCGTGCACCAGTGGTCGGCGGAGCTGGGTAGAAAAGAAAAGGAGAGAGCAGCCATGGATAAGAGAAGAAAAGAGGTGACTGCATCTCAACAGGGTAACCTGCCCTGTTATTGCCCAGAACTCGACCTGTGCGGACGCACAAGGGGCTGTGCGGACGCACAGAGACAAAAACTTGGAAGGGTGTGAATGCACAAAGTGTGCGAACGCTTCGACCAGAGAGGTTGCAAAAGGACGTGCGGGTGCACAAAAGCGTGCGAGCGCACAGAGGGACTCTCTTTTTTTGACTTGTGGACGAAAGCAGGTGTGCGTGCGCACACAGGTCCATGCGCACGCACAGAGGATGAGAATGGGGGAGGTTATTCCCACACACAAGTCGTTCCCTCGCCCCCACCAGAGGGGCTTGCAAAAGGCGTGCGGACGCACACGTCTGTGCGGCCGCACAAATGAAGCGCAAAAAGGGAACTCGTGCGTACGCACACAGATGTGCGTATGCACAGATTAGAGAAAAAGGGGGCAGCGCGCACACACAGGCTGTGCTGGCACTGCGACCAGAGGGCATGTTAAGGCGTGTGCCGACGCATAGCTTGTGCGGCCGCACAGGTGGGTAAAAACACAGAGTTGTGCATGCCCTATTTCAGAATTTTCTTTTCTCTTCAAAACTAAGGTTCTTAACCTTATCACAACAACATACCAACTCCAAATCATTCAAACAAGCACAAAATTATAGTCCACTAGTAATTCAACTTATACAACTCAAAATCATCAAACAAATCTAAGCAAAGCATTATATCACAAGAAAACAAATAGTTTAAAAAGCTATAAACAAGAGATAGAATTAGAAAAATGTCCCCATGGTGGGGTGTCTCCCACCAAGCACTTTGGTTTAGAGTCCTAAGTGGGACTTGCATGGCTTCATTGGTCACTTAGAAACTTCCTCAAGGAGCAAAATCTCTAACTCCTTGCTTTGGTTGAGCATGATAAAGCTTCACTCTATGACCATTAACCTTGAACTTGACTCCATGGGTAGGGTGAATCACCTCCACCACTCCATAAGGTTTGACATCCACCACTCTAAACGGCCCATCCCACCTACTTCTCAATTTACCGGGCATCGAACGCAACCTTGAATTGTACACAAGTACTTCATCACTTATCTTGAAGTTCTTCCTCCTAATATTTTGATCATGGAATGCCTTAGTTTTTTCCTTGTAGAATTGAGCATTTTCATATGCTTCCAATCTAAGGCATTTTAATTCATCCAGTTGCAGCTTACGTTCCATTCCCACCCCTTTTAAGTCTGGATTGCAATTCTTCACCCCCAATAGGCTCTATGTTGGATATCAATCGGAAGATGGCAGGGTTTCCCAAAAATGATGCGGAAGGGGCTCATTCCGATTAGGGTCTTGTAAGTTGTTCTATAGGCCCACAATGCGTCTCCCAATCTAGAACTCCAGTCTTTCCTCTGTGGGTTAACCACTTTCTCTAGGATTCTTTTGATCTCTCTATTAGATACTTCCGCTTGCCCATTGGTTTGGGGGTGATAGGTTGTGGAAACCTTATGAATAACCCCATACATTTTTATCAATGCCTCGATTTTCCTATTGCAAAAATGGCTTCCTTGGTCACTCACAAGTACTCGTGGCGACCCAAATCTACAAATAATGTTATTTTTCAAAAATGAAGTAACGGTATTAGCATCATCACAACGGGTAGGAATTGCTTCCACCCATTTAGAGATATAATCCACTGCTAACAAATTGTACACAAACCCGTTGGATTTTGGAAACGGTCCCATGAAATCCATGCCCCAAACATCAAAAATCTCACAAAAAATCATCAGTTGTTGGGGCATCTCATCCCTTTTTGAGGTATTTCCAGATTTCTGGCATTGATGACAGGATTTGTAAAATTGGTTGGCATCCCTAAATAAAGTGGCCACTAGAATCCACAGTCTAAAACCTTCCTCGCTGTTCGTTGCAGGCAAAGTGACCCACACTCTCTGAGGAGTGGCGAAATTGCAGGATTGACTGGAACTCAGATTCTGGCACACACTTTCTAATTATTTAATTCGCCCCACGTCTCCACAGATGTAGATCATCCCAAAGATAGTATTTAGCATCACTTCTCAATTTATCTTTTTGATGCTTTGAAAATTGTGGGGGAAAAATATGAGCAACCAAATAATTAGTGATGAGCGGATAATTTGTACGCTTTTTGGCATTGTTTTTAGTATGTTTTTAGTATGATCTAGTTAGTTTTTAGTATATTTTTATTATTTTTTAGTTAAAATTCACTTTTCTGGACTTTACTATGAGTTTGTGTGTTTTCTGTGATTTCAGGTATTTTCTGGCTGAAATTGAGGGACCTGAGCAAAAATCTGATTCAGAGACTAAAAAGGACTGCAGATGCTGTTGGATTCTGACCTCCCTGCACTCTAAGTGGATTTTCTGGAGCTACAGAAGCCCAATTGGCGCGCTCTCAACGGCGTTGGAAAGTAGACATCCTGGACTTTCCAGCAATATATGATAGTCCATACTTTGCCCAAGATTTGATGGCCCAAACCGGCTTTCAAAGTCACCCTCAGGAATTCCAGCGTTAAACGCCGAAACTGGCACAAGAATGGGAGTTAAACGCCCAAACTGGCACCAAAGCTGGCGTTTAACTCCAAGAGGAGTCTCTACACGAAAATGCTTCAATGCTCAGCCCAAGCACACACCAAGTGGGCCCGGAAGTGGATTTTTATGTCATTTACTCATCTCTGTAAACCTTAGGCTACTAGTTCTCTATAAGTAGGACCTTTTACTATTGTATCTTTGGATCTTTGGATCATTTTAGATCTTTTGATCATCTCTGGACATCTAGTTCTTAGATCATTGGGAGGCTGGCCATTCGGCCATGCCTAGACCTTGTTCTTATGTATTTTCAATGGTGGAGTTTCTACACACCATAGATTAAGGTGTGGAGCTCTGCTGTAC